>NC_061105.1:17377962-17395462 GCF_015104395.2 Macrobrachium nipponense | reverse complement strand
GGAAAAAAATTATATAAGCAGAAATGAATGAAATGTATGTGAATTATTACATTCATTTCTTCGCAAAAAAAAAAAAAAAATACGAAAACAGATAAATAAAAGGCTCTGAGAAAAGTATGAAGAGGACTTTCAAGCAAGGATTAAGGGATTATTTACAGATGACCGGGTAAAAATAAGGGATTTTCCCAGCTGGGACGAACCAAATCTTTTATTTCGCTTTTTTTTTTTATTTGAGTTTTTCATTCCTTTTTTTTTTTTTTTTTTGTCACACCGGATTGGATTTCGTGGTGGTCCTTTTGTCCTTTTTCTCGGAAAAATATAGATATATATTTTTTTTTTTTTTTTTTTTTTTTTTAGAAAACTTTCCGATTCCAGTGAAACCAAAAGAGAAAATATTGGGAATGGATTTTTTTTATCTCTCTCTCTCTCTCTCTCTCTGAATACGGAGAAGGACATGAAGAGAAAACGAGAGAATGAGTTTTGAAAGGATAAAGTAATGTGAACGAATACAAATGAAAGTCAATGTTGAATAAGGTGAAAAAAAAAATATCATGGCTGCTAAATCTAATACGTCTTATTTTCGTTATCAAATAAACATTCTTGAAATATTGCATTTCGTAATTTCGTATTGCTGCTAAAGGTCTGATGATAAAATTAATAGAGACTACACGCATCTTTTCAGCATAACCAACATCAACATATATTAAAATAAGTTTCCGTCATAGATTCATTGTCGTATATCTCTCCCAGTATTTCCCAAAAGTGACTACAATTACCATAAATATCCTGTTTCATACCAAATAAATGATGTATTAGTACATCCTATTTACATATTTTTTTCATATCTTTACAAAATATAATGCACACGACATAAATCATGGTTCAGATAAATTGACGAAGTATTGTTGGTACTGAATATCGTATTTCACTTTCCCCGTGGTAGTGCTCTCATATTTGAAGGTGTCCATATATATATATATATATATATATATATATATATATATATATATATATATATATATATATATATATATATATATATATATATATATATATATATATATATATATAATATATATATATATATATATATATATATATATATATTACTCCCAGCTACAAACCCAGTTGAAATAACAGAATGCCCCAAAGCTAAAAAGTATAAAACCTCAAAAGAACAAAACAAAGAAAAACAAATAAGAACAAATAAAAAAAAAAACTGACAAAATTAGACTCAAGCAAGCCTCCTCAACATAAAAGCATTTGCATCAAGTTTGAACTTCCAAAGAAGTTAGGGTGTTTCATCGCACAACTTATCTTCCTACTGGCGTCCAAACTTCAGTGAAGTTGCTCTCATGAGCCTCTCATGAAAAAAAAAATCACTGTACATGAAATAGCTTTTGTTTATTTTGGAAGCTAGCTTGTCATATTCAAAGGGAAAAAATGGTGTGCAATTGGATTTTCAGAAGATGCAATCCAATACTTCCCTAATACTGTTCTTGCATTTTGATACTTTTTTATCTATTTATTAATCTATTTTTTCTATAAGTGGGATCTCTCCTTTCTGTATTGGCTTTTATTTCCTCTTCCTTCTTCCTAATGAACGCCCTAATATTCTTTGGAAACGTGAGTTTCAAGCGAACGGCTCCTTTGGTGGGCTTCGTCCATATGGATAGGGTTCATCTGAATAATAATAATAATAATAATAATAATAATAATAATAATAATAATAATAATATAATAATAATAATTAATAATGATAATAATAATGAACAAAGTCAAGTGGTTGGAAACGTGTTGTAAAAAGCTTTTGAAGGAATGGTATAAAGCACTCGTGTTTACAAAAGATAAATAGATACTTTAAAAAACAAAATAAATTATATATATATATATATATATATATATATATATATATATATATATATATTAAAAAAATAAATTGATGTGTTAGTGAATTATGTGATATCAGCTTTTCTGGCTTGGAGACAGAGAGCACCTAGAGATAGCCTTCTTGGAAATGAAGGAATTTGATGTGTGTTCATTGTGGGGTTGATGGCTGTTCGAGCTGTTGCCATGGGCGATGTATACATCTGTTTGTACGTGCATGACAGGTCCAGCCGCTCGAGACATTTAAGAGGAAAGCACACATTCCTTTGAGATAGGGAGGAAGGCGGTTCAGAGGACATCAGGTGCTGGGGGCAAGATCCATTAAAAGGTATGGCACATATTTAAATGACTTAGAAACAGTTGCCTTTGAAAAGAGAGAAGTGTGAAGTTTATACATTTATTTAACATTGTGTAGTGGGGAATATAATGGATATATCTCTTTGTTTCAGATGGGTCCCATGTCATTATTCTAGAAACAGGATTCTCTAAGTTTGACTATCGAAATGTAGCAGTTGACAATATGAGATTTTGGGGTGGTTACTTAGACTAATTCAGGAGAGTGGAATGATAATTTACAGTTCTTTATGGGTCAGACTTAGTTTTTTAAATATGACTTATTAAACACTTTTTTTTCCATTTTATGTTCATCTGGTTTGGGAAATAAATAGCATATTTTTGTATTTATGTGAACTCATTAGCCTAGTTTGACAATGCTTGTAGAGAGAGGCCGGCTGCTACTGACAGGTAAGAGTTGTCATTTGTGTAGTTTTGGTAGGGGGGTTAAGGTATATATATATATATATATATATAATATATATATATATATATATATATATATATATTGAGAATGTCACAAAATCCAAAGCTTTATATAAATAAACAGAAGGGAGGAGGGGTTATAGTTTGTTAATCTGGCAGCGTGTTCTTTACGTGGATTTGGTGATATCTAAATTATATATATACTAGATATATATATATATATATATATATATATATATATATATATATATATATATATATATATATATATATATATATATGCATATATTTCTGAAATACAAAAAATAGACTTTCCTTTTCGAGCCATTTACTTTCGAAAAGCCTTTTCATAAGACCACAGAAATGTAAATATTCATTACTTTAGACACAGCCCTTCCTATGAGATTATCTTAGTGAGAGAGAGAGAGAGAGAGAGAGAGAGAGAGAGAGAGAGAGAGAGAGAGAGAGTTGCGAGGTGAATTATTTGGTCAGTCTAGTAAAAGTTTATGTGTTCGGATTAAGCAGCATATGTATTCAGTTAGAACAGCCCAGACTTCAAATGCACTGTTTATCCATCTGAGTGAAAAATCTCATTGTATTAATTGGGGTGATACCTCGGTAATTGCTAGATCTAATGATTATGTTTCAAGTAATTTACTGGAATCGGCAATTATACAAATCACTAATAAAAACAACCTAAATCTTAGTCTGGGAATGTACCATTTGGACCCATATATTTGTAAGATGTTTATGAAGGACCTCAAAATAAATAAACAACTAATAAATTAGTCCCACATGTATATAGTTATTTTTTTTTCTCTCTCACTCTCTCTCTCTCTCTGGTTCGATATTCTCTCTCCCTCTTTCTCTTGCTCGATATATATATATATATATATATATATATATATATATATATATATATATATATATATTTATATTTTCTTTCGTCTTTTCATTAATAATAATTTTTGTTGGGAAAATTTGTGTAAAAATCATGATATTAAATTGTATATGCTCCCGTGTTGTTTTCAAAATGTACTGTTTTTCTGGAAGAATCACTTGTTTACTGCGGGTATCTTCAAGGTGTGGCTAGCCTATGGCGACTCCTCCTCTCTGTAGAGCGAAAATCGCCCTTATGGCTAATCTGGTAGTGACAGTTTGCATATTAAGCCTTCTTTTGACTATGGTGTTCTTTGTAAAATCAGTATGCCTCAGTAAAGGGTCCGAATAGGACCGAAAGTACTCGGCTATCTTGCTTTTTCATTTTTTTCCTTCATGGCAAAAAACCTTTATTTATATATATAATAAATAAATATATATATAGATATAGATATATATATATATATATCTATAAACATATATATATATATATATATATATATAGATATATATCATATATATATATATATATATAGTATATATATATATATATCTATATATAAATATATATATATATATATTATATATATATATATATATATATATAATATATATATATATATTTACATTTATATAAGGACCAGTTAGTTCATAAACAGTACTAACTACCACAAGACCTCATCTTTTACTATCATAAAGCCTCTATTATTATTAAAATACAGCTACCAAATTTCAGCATCTTGGAATATTGAGCAAAATTATGATTTTTATAACAAAAACTTATTATCATGAATTAATAAATAAATAACCACATAAAATAGGTTATAAACACATATAAATAAAAAAACGTCACAAATGAGAAAATTTAAAGAAATAAAATATTTTAATATTTATTAAAATTTTTTTTAAAAATGAAACTGATAGCCAGCAACTAGAGGAAGAATTCGCAGAAAAATAATTTATCCTTTTCAAGCGGGCAAAAAGGAGGACATTGTCTAAGTGAGATTCCATTCTGACTTTGGGCCCGAATGAATAATGCGAATTCATTTGGAGGGTTTTTGCGAATTTTAAAAGTCGCTCGCTAATTCTCCCTAATTGTCTTTGGGCTTAAAACAGTTTTATTATAATATTCAAGCGTTTACAACTGCGAGTTTTGCATTTTTTTTAAATATTCATTGCAATATCCGTGGTTATTCCATTGGAGTCCAAATGCACAGAAACAGATACGATGAAACACGTACATAAATGCACACGCAAACACACACACACACGTTATATATATATATATATATATATGATATATATATATATTATATATATATATATATATATATAATATACATATATAATAACACTATATATTTGTGAATATATATATATATATATATATATATATATATATATATATATATATATATATTATATATATATATATATATATATATATATATATATATATATATATATATATATATATATATATATATGACTATATGACTGGTAAAAATGTTCTGTAACAACAGAATTCCATCTAATAAAAGGAGCCCATAAAAAACACCAAAATG
Source organism: Macrobrachium nipponense (assembly GCF_015104395.2). Taxonomy (NCBI): domain Eukaryota; kingdom Metazoa; phylum Arthropoda; class Malacostraca; order Decapoda; family Palaemonidae; genus Macrobrachium; species Macrobrachium nipponense. The sequence goes on along the minus strand of NC_061105.1, from coordinate 17,390,372 downwards.
TAGAGAAGAAAAGTACTATATTTCAGAGAACTGCTGTCTCTCTCGTTCAGGTATAGTGAAAATGAGAAAAGTTTACAGAAAAGGTGGTATTTATACCAAGAGATCCGTCCACAAGTAAGCCAATTTAGGTCACCCCCGCTGATAATCTTCCTTTAATCTTCTTAAGCGTTGGTTGAATGAACACTTCGTCGACGACATCTGAGATCCACGCCCCTTTTGAGATGTTTCATTACCTGCTTCTCTTTTATTAAGGCCGATTCCATCATTTGACTCTTGTACCGGCAGTTGCTGCTATAAATTACACGTGACATATTCCAGTTTATTCTATGGTTATGTTCATTTATATGGTTGAAAATAGCCGAGTTCTGTTGTCCATACCTAACTGACCGTTTGTGTTGTATTAATCTCTGGGGAAGTGATATTCCTGTAAATCCGATGTAAGATTGGTCACAGTCCTGGCATGGGATCTCATATACCCCAGAGTCTTTGGGAGATGTCTTTTGTTGGATGTTAATCAGGGATTTGGCTAAGGTATTTGGGTAGGTAAATGCAAAAAGGTTGGATTTCCCAAGGGTGTGGGTTACTCTCTTTATCGTCTCCAAACTTCAAAGTTTGAAAACTGAAAAATTAAACTTGGTCATTATCTATAGACAAACAAATGACCCAGAAATTTATAAGTTTGGAAAAAAAATTTCGAATGGGGAGGAGGTTGAGTAATCATTGGTACTCTAAAACAAAGAGCAATAATTTTTCATTGCTTTCTAAAAGAGCCTTTGGCAAAATTAAAACAAAGAATTACTCAAAATTTGCGGTAAGGATTCTTTACTTGATACCAACACAACGTAGGCCTTCAATGTGACTAAAAATAAAAGGCTATAGGCCTAGTGGCAAGCGGAAACTCTACCACAAGACGAAAAAAAAAAAAATGAATGATGCTGCCGGCATCACCATTTTCATTATACTCCTAAAAAAGACGAAACGATTTCTTGATGATGGCGAGAGATTGAAGATCAGTGATGGCGTCTGCTATCACACCCAATACGGTAAAGGATAGCTCAGTGTTTTTTTTATTTTTTTATTTTTTTTTCAGAATGCATTGATCAATGGCTTTTGTTATTTGTAAATATATATATATATATATATATATATATATATATTTGGAAATATTTCTAAATATTTCAGAAATATTTCTAATCATTACAGAAATATATAGAAGTATTTTGAAATATTTCAGAAATAATAAAAAAAAATTAGCAATATTAAGAAAATATTTAGAAATATTTCAGAATTATTTAAGAAATATTTAGAAACATTCAGAAATATACAGAAACGTTTCCCAAACTATTTCATAAATATTTAGAAATATTTAGAAATATTTCTAAACATTCATGAAATATTTCTAAACATTTCTGAAAATATTTGTAAATATTTCAGAAATATTTCTAAATATTTATAAAATATTTCTAAACATTTCTGAAAATATTTGTAAATATTTCAGAAATATTTCTAAATATTTATAAAATATTTCTAAACATTTCTGAAATATTTTTAAATATCTATAAAATATTTCTAAACATTTCAAAAATATTTCTAAATATTTAGAAAATATTTCTAAACATTTTTGAAATATTCAGACATATTTCTAAACATTTATGAAATATTTAGAAATATTTCAGAAATATTTTCAAATATTTAGAAAATATTTCTAAACATTTAAGAAATATTTCTAAATATTTAGAAAATATTCCTAAATATTCAGAAAATATTCCTAAACATTTCTGTAATATTCGGAATATTTCAAAATATTTAGAAAATATTTCTAAACATTTCAGAAAATTTTAGAAAGATTTAAAAAAATATTTCTAAATATTTCAGATATATTAAGAAGCATTTAAAAATAATATTTCAGAAATATGAACCAGAGTTCCCTTGACTTTTGTCGCAGCTGGCTACGTCTTGCTAATGCATTAAGTCTTCAATAAATGATAAAGATTGTCAGACGACGAGAGAAGAAAGAGGGAGTTCCTGTTTATTGTTTATCAAAACGGAAACAGTCGAAAGTGATAATGGAAGAAGGATGACTGCTCGGAAGTCATCTTTTTTTAATGTAGACAGAATGACAGCACTGGTATTATGTGAGTGTATATATATATATATATATATATATATATATATATATATATATATATATATATATATATATATATATATATATATATTCTACACACCCATACTTGTGTGTGTGTATGTGTATGTGTGTTCATATTTTCACCACTAACTCGAATTTTCCTGTGTGTGTGTGTGTGTGTGTGTGTGTGTTTGTGTTCGAGTGTCTATTTTCACCACTGACTCGACTTTTCCTCCGTGTGAGTGTGTGTGTGTGATCTGTCACAACGGGGGATGGAATTATATAATTCATCTTTACTCTCACGCAACCACAAAGCCTGCGAATTAATCTCCCTTTCAGAAGCTGAGCGCCGGTAGTGTGATAAGAACTTCTAACTTTATGCGGACTCGACACTCTCCTGATGACATTTCTGTTTCTTTTTATGATTTTGTAACTCTTTCTCTTCTAACCTTAACAAATCTCTCGTGGCATTCTAATATGAATATGAAATATTACGAAACAGACATAATGAAAAACTTCGAGTCTTACTTTGACATTCTTCTGTCAGAAAGATTGACATGCATTTGATGGTCAATCACAATTATGTCCACGAAAGAAGTTTTGTTCATCAATGAATTTCCCTCATCAGCTTCATCGTTTCGTAATATCCTCAGGGCTATTTAATATTTAAAGACTGGCGAGTTATATGGTTAAGGATCAGATGCCTAAGTTATTCCTCAAGGAATCTACTGATGAACTTCTTGCCCTAGTTTTTAAATAATTCCATGTAACCTTCCTGGTGAAAATTTTATCTAGCTCAATAAATCTATATATATATATATATATATATATATATATATATATATATATATATATATATATATATATATATATATATATATATATATATATATATATATATATATATATCTGTGTGTGTGTATTTATATATATGATTATATAGATACATATATTTATACATATATATACATATATATAATATATTACTAATATATAATATATATATCATAATAAGATAATTATATAATACCCATAATATACACATTACTTATTATACAATTCTAAATAACTAATACAACATAAATAGTTCAGTTCGGTATAGACAATAGAACTGGAATTTCTCACATATAATTTATAATAGCAGTCGTCGGTTCAAAAGCCAGATGGCAGAATCAGGTTTCATTAAAAAAAGAAATTCAATGAATATCGCAAAGGGTGCTTGGGATGCAGACATAAATCTTCCTCCAACCAGTGATTAAGAAGATTAAGAAGATTAAAGACAAATTGTCAACTGTGGTGACTGAAAATGGCTGACCTATGACCACTTGATATAAATACTGCTTTTTCTGTAACATCTCTCATTCATCCCCTGCCTGATGTGAGGGCCAGTTTGGTCTCTGATATATAGTATTTACTTTCGACATCTTGGTGCTTTTACTGGCTCCTTTCATTAGATATTATATATATATATATATATATATATATATTATATATATATATATATATATATATATATATATATATATATACGGATACAACATTCATTGAATAGAATGGCTTTTTCACTGTTTACCAGCTTTTTTGAAATTGATTCATATTTTCTAATTATTTTCTTCACTTCATTGTTCAGGTTACTAATGGACACATAATGGGGTTCTTCCATTTACTGGAAGAACCCCATTATGTGTCCATTAGTAACCTGAACAATGAAGTGAAGAAAATAATTAGAAAAATATGAATCAATTTCAAAAAAGCTGGTAAACAGTGAAAAAGCCATTCTATTCAATGAATGTTGTATCCGTGAAAAATTGTGCCCTAGAAGTATATATATATACGTATATATATATATATATATATATATATATATATATATATATATATATATATCTATATATATATATATATATATATATATATATATATATATATATATATATATATATATACATATATGTATATATATGTATATATATATATATATATATATATATATATATAATATATACATACATACATACATATATACATATATATATATATATATATATATATATATATATATAATTTTTTATGTCCGTTGTGACTAACATGGTGTTCTCAAGGCTCTGTTTTGTCTCCTACTTTTTATTTTTTATTTTTTTTAATAATGACCTCAAATGTCTCTTTCTCTCTTCCTTGCTGGTAATATATTTTCTATAAACTGCACAAACAAAAGGAACACTAAATTATTTCCTAATGAATTCCACGCTCTCTCTCTCTCTCTCTCTCTCTCTCTCTCTCTCTCTCTCTCCCTCTCTCTCTCCCTCTCTCCGATTTTTCCTTAATTGAACACCAGAATAAAATTGGCTTTCATCAGAGGAATTAAACGAAATGAAAGAAAAAAGCTCATTTATTTAACCCTAATTAGAAAATTACCCGTTGTTAACCATTTGTCAAAGGCACTCTTGCATCTTAATCATATGCCTGAACAGGTTTGAATAGGCCTATTTGCTTGACAAAAGACTTAAAGCTTACGCAATAGGCCTTTTATTTGGGGACGAAAGACAGAAAAGTCACAAACAAAAAAAATAATAAATTTCATTATGGTTGATTTTCTAGAGCCTCTTCCCATGAACCAGAAATATGATCTGAAAGGTAATAAAACTGATCTCTTTTTCCTTTCCTTCCTTCATTCTTTCAATTACGTATGTTCTTAATTATTTATTTATCTGCTCTCCTCTTCTCCTTTTCAGTGAAATCATCTTCTTCAATTTTGAAGAAATACAGCGGCACCAAAATGGATTATTATCCCCGCTTTATTCTTTCACTCAATTCTGTTCCCATTCACTGCTTCGTCTTCTCTCCACTTCACCTTACCAACGAAATACTCTTCATCTTCCATTCTGAAGAAATACGGCAAAACCAACATTAGCCAAACCACCACGAAACGTATTCATGAAACGCATTCGTGAATTCTAGCACGCTCCTTTTCCCTCCTCAACGGGACGTCTCCTGCCCGGGGGAGAGCTTGCTAAAAGCTTGCCAAAAATGCAGAGAGCTTCCTGGAGGTATACAATATCTCGAGGTCTGCATTTTCCTCCGGCGGGCCAAACCTGACTCCCCCACAGAAAAGCACTCCGCGAAGTGTTTGCGAGGCGTACTAAAGTGTGAAGAATCCGAGATGGCTCGGTTTCTGCATCTTTCGGGTGAATGCGGCGTTATCCCAAGCTGTTAGATTCGCATTGCTCTCGTGGGCACGCATTTTTAACAGTTCGGGAACAAACGATGCAGTCTTTTGTACAGGTCGGAAACACTAAGTGCATTCTGGGAGTCTTTTCTACAGTTCAGGAACAATCGGTGCATTCTGGGAGTCCTTTTTATAGTTCGAGAACAAATAGTGCATTATGGATCTTTTCTGCAGTTCAGGAACAAACGGCGAATTCTGGGAGTTTTTTTACAGTTCGGGAACAAATGGTGCATTCCGGGTGTCTTATTTTACAATTCAGGAATACCCATGACATTCTGGGAATCTTTTTATATAGCTCAGGAACAAATGATGAATTCTGGGAGCTTTTTTTTATAGTTCAAGAACACACTGTGCATTCTGGGAGTCTTTTGCACAATTCAGGAACACCCAGTGCATTCAGGGAGACTCTTTTACAGTTCCAAAACACCCAGTGCATTCTGAGAGTCCTTTTACAGTTTAGGAACACCAGGTGCACTCTGGGTGTACTTTTTACAGTTCAGGAACACCAGAGTACTTTATGTTGCGGGGAATATCTTTTCTTTTTAATTTCCTTCGACAAAGTACCAAGGGATTTCTGGTGTTCTTAGGCGACAATTCTGTAGTGTAGTGAGGAAAGAAACAGTCTTATTTAGGCCTATGTAAAGTAAGCCATGATTATCTGGCGATTAATATTATATTCTGATATTCTTCGCCCTATAAGGCGTCCCAAAGGACTAGGATGGGGTTAAAGTTACCAGACGCTTAGTGAGGACCGATGGACTCAGCCTAAACAAACCGAGACGAGTTGGCTTTTTCGAAGAGCAGTTGTTGTTGTTGTTGAAGATTAAGCTGGCTTTATGCCAGCACGAGCTCTTGTTCATAGAGCAGCCCGTAGGTCATTTGAATTTTTTGGATGTGGAAAGGTGATTTTTAAGGATATGAGGTGAGCCTTTATTTATGATTCTATGGGTTATGCACGTGAAATGGTATGATTTGAAAAAGGAAAGGAAAGGTGAACAGGCAAGGTTACAAACCCCTTTAAACCCTAAGGTACCCATTAGTAGGAGATAAAGATCGATAGTAGCGAGTCCTGGCGAGTCAGAGATAGCCAGTAAGGAAAACGAAAAATTTATAGTCGTAGAAAAACGGAAAAAAGCACATTAATCTATGGAGTTCAAGTACCATATTTCACTTAACGACAATAGAATAAACAGCGCCGATCGTTAGTAATAGAGATTCGGCGAGAGAAAAACGAAATATTATGAGTTTTAGAGAAAGCAAAACAAAAGTAAACAACAGCTTAAGCGGTAGTTAGAGTGACAGTTGAAATATTCGGTCGTTAGACGTGAGGCGGCCGAAAAACGGAGGGGAAAGGAGGATTGTTTAGTAAAAGAATAAGCAGTTAATGCTATAAACAGCACTTTTCTCGAAGGAGGTCATCTGGAACTGATCTCTAGGTCCAACAGAACGTGGACGAGCTCAGAGAACAGTTGATGATCGTTCTATTGCAGAATGGGTAATTGCCTTTGTGGAGTTCTGAATCGAAATTCAGATTGGAGGAAATCATCTGGGAGGGAGATCTCAAAGTTGAGGGCTTCCTGGAAGATCTCTGTAAACAGTCGGTCGTTGAAAGTGTAATGCTTGTCGGATAGAGCTCTATGAATGAAGGCATTGAATTCGTCATAGGTCATCAGGAGCTTGTTTATCCCTTGTTCCCCTACGAAGCGGAATTCACTTCCAGAGGCGACGGATTTGAGTTTTGCTTTGCCGGTCTGGACATCCATGTCTTTTTTAACTGGGAACTCCTCCGTTTGTGTTCCCATTTCCTTGTGTAAAATGGGAGCTACAGCAGGTGTCTGGATTTCCATTTCTTCGATCGTAGCTTCTTCTTCTGTCTGAGTTCCTGCTTCAACACGAGCAGGAGTCGACGTCATCGGCGATGCGAAGGCTGGGGGAGAGTAACCTGAGGGGTTGGGGGAATGACTGAGGGTTGAGGGAATAACCTTAGGGGTCGGGGTGGGGGGGGTTGGAAGGGGTTTGGGAATTGGAGGTTGGAGGGAAGGAAAGGATGAGGGGTTTGGGATGTAGTGACGAGGTTTGGGGTGTTCTGTAGGGGAAGGTTGAAGAGCTTGTGGTGGAGGTGGTCGATTAGTTCGTGGATCAATACGAGGTTCTAATGGTGGTCGTCTTGAGGGCGATGGTTGTCGTTCTCGAGGTCTTGCTGGCGGTGGGGAAATGCCCTTCATCCTCCAGATTTTTTCCAGTCTGACAGGGCACCCCTTGAACCATGCATGATGAGACTGATGGCAATTTGGGCATCGGGCAACAGTGTGGCCTTTTGCTTTGAATTTGTTGAGGCAAACGTTGGTCTCATGCTTTTGGCTGCAGATTCCACAAATATGCTGGGCCGTGCACTCCCTCCTGTGATGCCCAAACCTCTGGCACTTGAAACACCTGAGAGGTTCGGGGATAAAGGCTTCGGTCTTATAGTTTCCGAGGATCCCAAGGCTGATGAAGTCTGGAATTTTGCCTCTAAACGTAGCTTCGACTTTTTGAGTTTCTTCTTCAGTACCATCTCTGTTTTTCACTTTGCAACGTGAAGCAGTCAATATGCCTGGTACTTCGAGAATCCGTTCAATAGTGACATATTTAGGGACTTTGCAAATCATTGCTTTCGATGACTTCTCAGCAGGGTCCAAAAGGAGGCATAAAGGATCGTTCTTCAGGAGGTCTGCCGACTGTTGGTCCTTCGGGGTAATAATGAATTCCCCTTTCAGATTCGGTCGGGCTTGGAGTTGTGCTTTAGGGTATTTTTTCTCAAGTGCTAGGACGGCCGCATACGATGTCTGGTGTTCTTGGGAAGTTGCTTTGAATTTAGGGAGTGCCTGAGTCGTCATGGTAGGTGCTGGAGGCGTCGAAGGGTTAGATAGGTCGATGATACTATTTAGGGCTTTTTTCCGTTTCTTCTGGACTTTCTGGAAGCCCTGATCGTCGAGGAGGGGCGGTTCCCCTTGCTGGGAGCCAGGAGAGGACGGCCGCTTCTCTGCCATCGTCTTGAGTCAACAAAGCGAGCTGCTCAGATTATGTAATGGCCAATAGTATTGCGCAAGGATGACGTAACGTAAAACGTGGTCGAAGAGCAAAAGTTACTTTAGCATGCGGACGGAAAAGGAGGATCGTGAGACTACTAATCCAGTTTTGACTGGCTGAGTGGCCAGAGAGTAACTGCCTCTCTCTCTCTCTCTCTCTCTCTCTCTCTCTCGGGTTTTCCAGAATCTGGCAACAATGACATATTTGAATCTAAATTGCTAAACGATTTTTTGGGGGGAGAGAGGTACTGTGAAGAAACAGAAAGAGGAAACAGAAACTTCTTTTTTCTGTTGTCCTGGCAACAGCAGTGTCTCTCTGGAAATAGAGAGCACATGACAATACTCTGTCAGACAACAGCTGCCTCTGGCAGTGACACAACAGTCATCAGATCTACATGGGCTAAATGGCTAGGTCTTGTCTCTCCTCTTCTCTCCTCCCTCTCTCTACCTCTCTCTCTCATCTCTCGCTCTCTCTCTCTCTCTCCTCTCTCTCTCTCTTCTATATATATAATATATATATATATATATATATATATATATATATATATATATTTATGAAACATCTAATTAATATTTCACGCAATGTCTATATTATATGTGGATGTTAATGTAATTAGAATTACATATTACATGTAAGGAAAAGTACATTAAATTCACGTCTGTATAACATCAAAGTTATTAACAAAACCTTATTATTATTATTATTATTATTATTATTATTATTATTATTATTATTATTATTATTATTATTACAGGTCTAAATTAGCTACATACTGATTCAAGTCCAATTTGTAGCATGAGCAGACATGGATTTTAAAACCAATATGCAAATTACCTGTCAACATCAGCTGTTCTTGTTATTAACATCAAAGAAGTTTCGTATATTTTTTAATCACGAAAATAGGGAGCTTCTTTAAAAACAAAATTTCTTAAGTTTTTTTTTTAATCTGAGTAAAATCAACAAGATCTTTCAGGGAGAGCAGAAAGTTTTCTTTTTTATGTCCTTCTTATCCCGAACGTCCCTGAACGTCTGTCTGTCTGTCTCTTTCTCAAAGGAAAAATGACCATTTATCTAAAATATCATTATTAGATATATTTTTCTGAAACGATATTTATACTTATCTTTTCTTAAGCTTCAATCTATTGACTTACTTAATGGATATTAAACAATGAAAGTGAAACAAGAAAGCCTCTTACACAATGAACACACACACGAACACACTAACACCGGTCTTCTCCTATCTGAACCTCTGCGATCAGTCTTACTTTCTTAATAATGAAAATCCTAACTATATATGTATATATATATATATATATATTATATATATATATATATATATATATATATATATATAATTTCGTCTTCTAATAGTCGTCATAAGTCTAAAATGATCATTTTGAATAAAACCAGATTAATATTTGCTGTGTAAATAGATCAAGAATTGATTTGCACATAATTGTTATTGTATACACAACTCCAAAAATAACCAGACATTATGCTAAATCCTATTAATATTACCAACATAAAACTAAAACTTGGATAAATTTTTTATTGCTATGATTAGAATAAATCATATTTTAAGAGACAAATAACATATTTTTTTGGTGGGGTTTAACCAAGAGATTAACCAAGAAGGGGAGCTCTACCTAGCATTTCCCAATTTACACCTTAAAAGCAGGAATCCTCGAGTGGAATGCACATTGCAAGCAACGGCGCATGAGACGCGGCATGGCTGCTTTCACAGGTATGCATTTCGTGCATTCTGCAACGCTCGAAGGTAATGAGATCTATTAAGGTATAACACGGTTCAACGGTTTCCCTCTCTCTCTCTCTCTCTCTCTTCAAACTTTCCTTGATAAAGTTATTCTACTAGTGGATTTATCTCTCTCTCTCTCTCTCTCTCTCATGGGAAAGCTATGAAGAAGACCAATAGCAAGAATCGAATGAGAAAAGAATCTTTTGTTATACTTCCCTAAAGACAAACACTAATACGACCCGGGTTCCGGCCCCCCCCCCCTCTCTCTCTCTCTCTCCTCCTCTCTCTCTCTATATATCTCTCTCTCTTCCTCATCTCTCTCTCTCTCTCTCTCATGGGAAAATGCTATGAAAGAGAACAATAGCAAGAATCGAATGAGAAAAGAGTCTTTTGTTATACTTCTCTACAGACAAACAGTAATACGACCCGGGTTCTCTCTTCTCTCTCTTCTCTCTCTCTCTCTTCTCTCTCTCTCTCTCGGATGATTCTGTCGCTGCTGACACCATGATTTATTTGACAGATATGATTCATAAATCATATCAATAATGTGAATATTATCTTTTTATGGGAGTTTCCACGTGTTGGTACGAGGCCACGAGTAGTGTTTACGGTATAGGTTAATTGCTTTGTTGTGTGTGTTGTTTTTGTTTGAGAGAGAGAGAGAGAGAGAGAGCGAGAGAGAGAGAGAGAGAGGAGAGAGAGAGAGAGAGAGTTATTCGCATGCGAGTAGGCGGTTAAACTATATATAAATAAATAAATAAATATATATATATATATATATATATATATATATATATTTATGTATATATATATATATATAATATAATATATGTTGTGTTTGGTGTGTGTGTGTGTGTGTAGTGTGAGTGCGTGTGTGTGTGTGTACTATATATTCCCGAGGTAGAGCGAATTAGATATTAAAGGACAGTTGTAGCTTAATGCGTATATATGAATCACGGTGTTGTGACAAGACATACTATATATATACACACATATATACATATATAAGTGTATATATATATATATATATATATATATATATATATATTTATAGTATATATGTATAAGTATATTCTATTCTCTTATATTCTAAGATTTCCTGAAATGAAATACACAACAGACAAAGACGATAAAAAAATAAAAATAAAAAACCAATAAAATCTAATTCAAAACATGAAAAATGAAAACCAAATCACGAGTTTTCAATTTCAACGGTGTGCAATTAACGGCCCCTTGTCGTTGGCTTATGAAAGGGAATTGATGCCGTTCGTAGGATAATAATTCCCGTGCGATGTTATTAACGATGCCAGCTGGCTCTGTTAATTGTTGACGATTATAATTACCCAGTGAAACTGTTTACTCAGAATCTTTCTAAAAGTCATTATTTCTGCTCTTTGTAATCAATTAAGAACGCAGTATGTAATTAAAATGGAATTTTAACAGGTGGGGATGTTGAGAGAGAGAGAGAGAGAGATAGGGAGAGAGAGAGAGAGAGAGAGAGAGAAAGCATCTTCTATAATAAATAATACACTATACATAAGGTCAAATTAAGTACATGCAATTTGAAATTCAAGAGAGAGAGAGAGAGAGAGAGAGAGAGAGAGAGAGAGAGAGAGAGAGTTACAAGGAGTTACAAGGTTTAGGATGTCTCAAAGACTTGTTAGTCCATCCGGGGAGACATCGTGTCCTCACTTATCTGTAAGGTTAGGTTTCACTGTTCATTCACAGTGTCCTAATGACTGTCTAGCTTTCTTTTAAACTCTTCCACACTGTTGCTGTTTACAACTTCTGGTGGCAGTTTATTCCATGAGTCACATATCTTGTATTGAAAGAAGTTCCCGCATTGGGATGTGTTGTATCTCTTCAGTTCTAGTTTCCATCCAATATTTCTTGTCTGGTTATCGTTTAACGTAAATAGGGTACTGTTTACTCTGAATGATACTTTGTCAATGGTCAGATTCAACACACGCAAATTAGAGTCGAAAATTACATAGAGGAGAGAGAGGAGAGAGAGGAGGAGAGAGAGGAAGCGAGAGAGAGGAAGGAGAGGGGGGGGGGGGGCGCTCACTAACTGGACTTCATAGTGATGACTTCAAAAGTCCAATAATTGCTGAAAACTACTAAGAGTTATAGCAGACACGAAATTCTGTAGCCGGAGTACAAAGTCCTGGGATTGACTATAACCATATAGGACAAACCCCATTTAATCCCACAGCAAATTCCATTTCTAT
>NC_061105.1:17370462-17372962 GCF_015104395.2 Macrobrachium nipponense | reverse complement strand
AATTGTGTATTTCAGTTAAAAAGCTTCGTATCTTTCTTTGTATATAAACTTAAGCAAAACAGATTCTTTTTATTTCTTTTTATGAAGATAAATGAGCAAAAAAGCAGTTTTTTATTTTGGATAAAATAGTTTTGTATATATCTTTATAGATTAACTTTTCCAAACAAAAAAATAACAATAATTTTTATTTTTCATTCCCCAGAAGAAGGATCAGAAAGAAGCTTCCAGAAAATAATAAAAACCGTTTTATCTCGACTTCCTCAACAAAGATAAAATATAGAGCAAGATGGAAAATAAAACCTGTAAAAAAATGCTGGAGATTATTGGCTTATCAGGCTAAACGAGAGACTTGTCTTTTAAACTGAGAGATATTCCGGTATATTTTCAGTCAGGGAAATGGAAGGAGTTATAAATGATGGTCTTGTAAAAACTCTCTCTCTCTCTCTCTTCTCTCTCTCTCTCTCTCTCTTCAACCCGCCTTCCTCTCTGTATCTCTCTCCATCTATCTCCCTCTCTTTCACCAGTGAAAGTAGTACGCTCCTCTCTCTCTCTCTCTCTTCCTACCTTTCACCAGTGAAGTAATGTACTTCTTTCTCTCTTTCTCTCTCTCTCTCTCTCTCTCTCTCGCTCTCTTTCACCAGTGAAAGTAATACAGTTCTCTCTCTCTCTCTCCTCTTAACTTTCACCAGTGAAAGTAATACACGTCTCTCTCTCTCTTCTCTCTCTCTCTCTCTCTCTCTCTCGCCAGAGAAAGTAGTACATTTCTATCTCTCTCTCTCTCACTCACCAGTGAAAGTAATACACTTCTCTCTCTCTCTCTCTCTCTCTCTCTCTCTCTCTCTCTCTCTCTCTCTCTCTCAAATTGTAAATGAATCTTATGCCACTAATCTAGAGACTTTTTTCTTTGATAAATTGTAAATACATTCTATTCTTATTTTTCTCTTTGATAAATATTCTCGAAGTCAGTAGACATTTTCTCCAATAAATCATAAATGATTCTTTCCCCTATTATATTTCTCTTTTATAAGTCGTAAACAAATATTTTCCCCATAAAGAGACCTTTTTTTCTCTTTAAAAAATCGCAAATCAATATTCTTCCCTGATAAGGAGACATTTTTCTCTCTCATAAATCCAAAAGAATCTTTCCCTTATCATTTTTCTCTTTAATAAATCGCGAATGGATATTTACCCTATCATTCTTCTCACTAAGAAATCCTAAAGAATCTTTCACCTATCATATTTCTCTTTAATAAATTGCGAATAAATATTTACTCAATAATTTTTTTTCTAATAAACCCTGAAATATTTCTCCTATCATATTTCGCTTTAATAAAACGCGAATAAACCCCTTTCCCGCCTTCGTAAACACCAGATTGTTGCAAGTCCCAACTTGGGCAGCCGTGTTAACAAACTGACAATCAAGGGAGCCGAACTTTGGAGGAATTCTCCGCTGGGGGAGGTCGAATGCAAAGGGATGAATGACTTCCAAGTTGCTTGCTTGCACACTGCGGAAATTTTACTCGGTAGGGAATTTCCTCGGTGGGAACTTACTTCGACGGGAACTTCCTCAGTGGGGAATGAGTGATGTGCTGTTCCTCGGGGCAAGGGAAATTCCTTGCTTCCTAGGTTGTCAGTTAGGGACTTTTTGAGAAGGCTCTCTCTCTCTCTGTCTGTCTGTCTGTCTGTCTGTCTGTCTGTCTGTCTGTCTCTCTCTCTCTCTCTCTCTGTCTCTCTCTCTCGCTCTCTCTCTCTCAGCCTTCCTCTAAGTAAAGGGTAATTATGGAATTATAAAAAGGGCATTAAGATCAAACTGGAAGTGACTTTGAAGGCGTCTCCCACATTTAGGTGAACAAACCTCTTGCTGGAATCTATTCGGATTTTGAGGCTGATTGGAGGAAGTATCTACAACAACTTTCATTGTCTGTACGATGTTCATTTTCAAGATTGATGACAGGTATCACCTTAGTCGTACATTTACGAATGCAGTCTTTGCAAATAAGTGATTTATCTCCAATAATTCTGTTATTGTTTTTTTTTTTGTTCTACTGGTAATCTGAGAAGATTGACAGTTTTCTTTTATATTTTAACTACTTAAGCATGAAGATTTAATTAGGGAAAGAAAGATATAATAGCAAAAATTTGAAGATTTAGTTAGGATGTGAATGAAATAATGGCAAAATTTTGTGAAGATTTAGTTAGGAAATGAGTAAAATAATGGCAAAATGTTGAAGATTTAGTTAGGAAATGAGTGAAATAAAGGCAAAATTGTGAAGATTTAGTTAGGAAATGAATGAAATAATGGCAAAATGTTGAAGATTTAGTTAGGAAATGAGTGAAATAATGGCAAAATTTTGTGAAGATTTAGTTAGGAAATGGATGAAATAATGGCAAAATTTGAAGAATTCCCGGTTTCCTTAATATTCCAACTATGGAAGGAGGATGATTAATTATGAGATTAAGGAAATAAAGCCAATATTAGGAGACGTAATGATTCACGAAC
>NC_061105.1:17362962-17365462 GCF_015104395.2 Macrobrachium nipponense | reverse complement strand
ACAATCGAGACATTATCATTACTAGACCAGACAAAGGAAGAGGCACGGTGATTTTAAATAAAAATGAATACATACAGAAAATGGATGATATTTTAAAGGACAGAACAAAGTTAATTGAAGTAGGTAACCCAACTTACCAACCAATCTTTAAGGTGGAAGATAAAATCAACAGGTTCTTGAAAGGTTTTAAAGATAATAATATTATAACTGAAAGTACCTACCAAGAATTATACTCTTCTGGTTCTTCATACGGAATTTTATATGGTCTTCCAAAAATACACAAAGATAATGTTCCTTTGAGACCTATTTTGGCTGCTTATAATACTCCTAACTATCAAATAGCCAAATATCTCGTACCAATGTTACAGCCTTCCGCCAATAATGAATATTCCTTACATAATTCCGCCAGCCTTGTACCTGATATTTTACCCCAGGATGTTGACTTGCATATGGTTAGTTTTGATGTCACATCCTCTTCACAAATATACCGTTGCAGGCGACGGTCGATATTATTTTAGAGAAAATCTTTTCTAATGATGATTTTTTATTTCACGGCTTTAACAAGGACAATTTTAGGAAACTTTTAGAAATTGCAGTGCAGGACACTCACTTTATATTTAACAAGATAATTTACAAACAAGTAGATGGCGTTTCTATGGATCCCCTTTAGGTCCAGTTATGGCCGATGCCTTCATGTCCTCTCTCGAAGAATAAATGCTCGAGAGATGTTCCTCAACATGTCGTCCTCTCTTTTACAGAAGATATATAGATGACACAATTGCTTTATTTAAACCTAGGGCGGATGCAGAAAATTTCTTGGAATACATTAATGGCTTACACCCAAATATACAGTTCACAATTGAGCACGAAGACGACAATAAACTTTCATTTTTAGATATTTTAATCACTCGAACTCCTCAAGGTTTTAATACCAGTGTTTTTAGAAAAAAGACATTTACAGGTCAAGGTACGAACTTTTACAGCAATTGCTCTTTCAGTTTTAAATTAAATAGTATTTTCACACTGTTGCACCGTGCTTATAGGTTATCCTCTACCTGGCACAACTTTCAATAGGAAATCTTGCTTTTAGTTCAATTTTTCAAAAATAATTCGTATCCTTCCTTCTTATTCAACAAGTATGTAAAGAGCTTCTTGAATAATATATTTCAACCCCGTCTGTCCATATCTAATGTCCCTAAATTGCTCATGTATGCCTCCATTCCTTTTGTACATTCGAAGATATTCAAACAAACACTGCAAGACTCAATTCGCAGTACATTTCCAGCTCTAGATATCAGATTATGTTCGAAAAATCATAAGACAATTGGGTCATTATTTCACCATTAGGATAGGCTTCCTTCCTTGATGCGGTCTCTAGTGGTTTATTGTTTCACTTGCCCAAAATGTAAAGTTGGGAAATATATCGGAGCCACTAAGAGATTACTCAAAGTCAGAGATGATTCTCATCTTGGAGTTAGTCACCGAACTGGATGTCAATTAAAAACTAAAGAATTTTCTAATATAGGAGACCACTGTAAGAAATGCAAGACATCATTCTCTTATGAGGATTTTAATGTTATCGCCCAAGCGCCCAATGACCACTCTCTCTCTATCCTGGAATCGTTAACTATAAAGCAGCTTGTTCCTTCCTTAAACAGCCAGACCTTTTCCACTATCTTATATTTCGCCTAAGTTGACGTCGTCCTCCTGAAAAACTGAGAATGTCACTCAGTTCTTAGCTCAGATAGAGTAAGGTACTAATACATTTTAACATCATAATTTTTTATATATACAATTGTAAAAGTTTTTTCAGCATTAGTTTTTAATGTTTTTAGCTTGTTTTTGTTTGTTTTAAATTCAAGTTTCTTGTTTTTAGACTTTGTGAGTTTTTTTGAACTGAGTCCACTTCTTAATTTTTATTCTTTGTATTTTACAGCCCTGATGATGAAACATGTCGTCTCGAAAATTTGGCCAATAAATTTACAATGCTACGATGGCTGTTTGCAATTTTATTCCTCCTATATATATATATATATATATATATATATATATATATATATATATATATATATATTACAGTTTATGAACTAAATGTTTGAAGGATATGAATATATGTACATATAAATATATATATATATATATATATATATATATATATATATAAAATATATATATATATATATAGTATATATATAGTATATAGTCTCATTGTTTATCTAGTATTATCAAGCTAACCTCGGGTCTCTTTTTTTGGAAAAATCCTATGATATTATAGAATATATATAACCTGAGTAAATTATTGTAATCTTGAGAAATGGATTGAGAGAGAGAGAGAGAGAGAGAGAGAGAGAGAGAGAGAGAGAGAGAGAGAATTAACTGGCAATCCATAAAGAAATAGACCGAAACCAATTTAGAGAGAGAGAGAGAGAGAGAGAGAGAGAGAGAGAGAAGATTAGAATAAGAAAAACAACCGGTGGGATTCAATCAGTTTCTCTCCAGA
>NC_061105.1:17352962-17357962 GCF_015104395.2 Macrobrachium nipponense | reverse complement strand
CTCTCTCTCTCTCTCTCTCTCTCTCTCTCTCCCTTTACAGTTTTTCCCGCATTTCATTAGATATCCTTCGAGTCCCATCGTTCTTCTCCTTCAGAACTGGGCAAGAAATGGGGTTTTAGATTGGATTTCGTATCTTAAAATGAACAGTATTTGAACACAATCGGGTTCTTGGAGGCCAATTTCAACATTTCCCCTTAGAGGTCTTTAGCTAACTTATAGATTGAGTTGGCGTAATACCAGCACTAACTCTTGATCAGAGGTAGTCAGTAACTATGAAAAGGCTTAAATGTGAATAAGAGACTTGGTGAAACTTGGTTTGGATCTCTGGGTTCGTCCAACCAACTGAAAATCGAATTACTTTAAACTTTTAACTAACAGTCACAAATAACTATCGAAAAAAACTCCTAGTTTTGAAAAACTGGGCTGGTGTGGCCCTTTGTACTCTACCCAACCAACAAAGAATCAAGTGAATTCAAACTTCTGAACTATTCGTCTAAAAACAATTTCGGAAAATAACTTTGAAAAACAGGTTGGTGAGGCTCTCTGGTCTCTGACCAACTAACAGAGAAACAAGTGACTTCAAATTATCAGTCAAAAAACTGTTGGAAAAACTTGAAAACTTCAAACTTTGAAAACTGAAAAATTAAACTTGGTCATTCTCTATAGACAAACGAATGACCCAGAAATTTATAAGTTTGGAAAAAAATTTCATATGGGGAGGAGGTTGAGTAATCATTGGTACTTTTTAAAACAAAGAGCAATAATTTTTCATTGCTTTCTAAAAGAGGCGGTTGGCAAAATTAAACAAAGAATTACTTAGAAGTTGCGGTAAGATTTCTTTACTTGATACCGACACAACGTAGGCCTTTAATGTGACAAAAATAAAAGGCTATAGGCCTAGTGGCAAGCGGAAACTCTACTACAAGACGAAAAAATAATGACTGATGCTGCCGGCATCATCATCTTCATTATATTCCTAAAAAAGACGAAACGATAATGGCGAGAGATTGAGGATCAGTGATGGCGTCTGCTATCACACCCAATACGGTAAAGGATAGCTCAGTGTTTTTTTATTTTTTATCTTTTTTTCAGAATGCGTTGATTAATGGCTTTTTGTTATTTGTTCATATATATATATATATATATATATATATAATATATTATATATATATATATATATGGAAAATATCTCTAAATATTTCAGAAACATTTCTAATCATTACAGAAAAAATATTTAGAAGTGTTTTGGAATATTTCAGAAATATTTAAAAAATATTTAGCAATATTAAGAAAATATTTAGAAATATTTCAGAAATATTTAAGAAATATTTAGAAACATTTAGAAATATTCAGAAACGTTTCCAAAACTATTTCATAAATATTTAGAAATATTCAGAAACTGTTTCTAAAACATTCTTGAAATATTCCCAAACATTTCTGAAAATACTTATAAATATTTCAGAAATATTTCTAAATATTTATAAAATATTTCTAAACATTTCAGAAATATTTTTAAGATATTTATAAAATATTTCTAAACATTTCGAAAAAATATTTCTAAATATTAGAAAATATTTCTAAACATCTATGAAATATTTAGAAATATTTCAGAAATATTTCTAAATAATTATGAAATATTTAGAAATATTTCAGAAATATTTTTCGATATTTAGAAAATATTTCTAGAATTTTCAGAAATTTTTTAGAAAGATTTTTTAAAAAATATTTCTAAATATCTCATATATAAGAAGCATTTAGAAATACTATTTCAGAAATATGAACCATAGCTCCCTTGACTTTTGTCGCGGCTGGCTACGTCTTGCTAATGCATTTTAGTCTTCAATAAATGATAAACATTGTCAGACGACGAGAGAAGAAAGAGGGAGTTCCTGTTTATTGTTTATTAAAACGGAAACAGTCGAAAGTGATAATGGAAGAAGGATGACAGCTCGGATGTCATCTTTTTTAATGTAGACGGAATGATAGCACTGGGTATTATGTGAGTGTATATATATATATATATATATATATATATATATATATATATATATATATATATATATATATATATATATATATATATATTATATATATATATATATATATATATATATATATATATATATATATATATACATAATATATGTATATATATATATATATATATATAGTATATATATATATATATGTATGTATATATATATTATATATATATATGTATATATATATATATATATTATGTATATAATATATATATATATATATATATATAATAGATATATATATATATATATTAAAGTTTTTTTTTTGCCACGAAGGAAAAAATGAAAAAGCGAGTTAGCCGAGTACTTTCGGTCCTATTCGGACCCTTTACTGAGGCAGTAAAGGGTCCGAATAGGACCGAAAGTACTCGGCTAACTCGCTTTTTCATTTTTTTCCTTCGTGGCAAAAAAAACAAAAAAACCTTTATTTACATAGCATCACGTTTTATATACTTCGTGATCAAGTTATTCATATATATATATATATATATATATATATATATATATACATACATTTATATATCATATATATATATATACTATATATATATATATATATATATTATACACACCCACACTTGTGTGTGTGTGAGTGTATGTGTATGTGTGTTCGAGTATTTTCACCACTGACTCGACTTTTCCTCTGTGTGTGTGTGCGTGTGTGTCTGATCTGTCACAACGGGGGATGGAATTAAATCATTCATCTTTACTCTCATGCAACTACAAAGCCTGCAAATTAATCTCCCTTTCAGAAGCTGAGCGCCGGTAGTGTGATAAGAACTTCTAACTTTATGCGGACTCGACACTCTCCTGGTGACATTTCTGTTTCTTTTTATGATTTTGTAACTCTTTCACTTCTAACCTTAACAGTTATGGCCGATGCCTTCATGTCCTCTCTCGAAGAACAAATGCTCGAGAGATGTTCCTCAACATGTCGTCCTCTCTTTTACAGAAGATATATAGATGACACAATTGCTTTATTTAAACCTAGGGCGGATGCAGAAAATTTCTTGGAATACATTAATGGCTTACACCCAAATATACAGTTCACAATTGAGCACGAAGACGACAATAAACTTCCATTTTTAGAAATTTTAATCACTCGAACTCCTCAAGGTTTTAATACCAGTATTTTTTAGAAAAAAGACATTTACAGGTCAAGGTACGAACTTTTACAGCAATTGCTCTTTCAGTTTTAAATTAAATAGTATTTTCACACTGTTGCACCGTGCTTATAGGTTATCCTCTACCTGGCACAACTTTCAATAGGAAATCTTGCTTTTAGTTCAATTTTTCAAAAATAATTCGTATCCTTCCTTCTTATTCAACAAGTATGTAAAGAGCTTCTTGAATAATATATTTCAACCCCGTCTGTCCATATCTAATGTCCCTAAATTGCTCATGTATGCCTCCATTCCTTTTGTACATTCGAAGATATTCAAACAAACACTGCAAGACTCAATTCGCAGTACATTTCCAGCTCTAGATATCAGATTATGTTCGAAAAATCATAAGACAATTGGGTCATTATTTCACCATTAGGATAGGCTTCCTTCCTTGATGCGGTCTCTAGTGGTTTATTGTTTCACTTGCCCAAAATGTAAAGTTGGGAAATATATCGGAGCCACTAAGAGATTACTCAAAGTCAGAGATGATTCTCATCTTGGAGTTAGTCACCGAACTGGATGTCAATTAAAAACTAAAGAATTTTCATAATATAGGAGACCACTGTAAGAAATGCAAGACATCATTCTCTTATGAGGATTTAATGTTATCGCCCAAGCGCCCAATGACCACTCTCTCTCTATCCTGGAATCGTTAACTATAAAAGCAGTTCCTTCCTTCCTTAAACAGCCAGACCTTTTCCACTATCTTATATTTCGCCTAAGTTGACGTCGTCCTCCTGAAAAACTGAGAATGTCACTCAGTTCTTAGCTCAGATAGAGTAAGGTACTAATACATTTTAACATCATAATATATATACAATTGTAAAAGTTTTTTCAGCATTAGTTTTTAATGTTTTTAGCTTGTTTTTGTTTGTTTTTAAATTCAAGTTTCTTGTTTTTAGACTTTGTGAGTTTTTTTGAACTGAGTCCACTTCTTAATTTTTATTCTTTGTATTTTTACAGCCCTGATGATGAAACATGTCGTCTCGAAAATTTGGCAATAAATTTACAATGCTACGATGGCTGTTTGCAATTTTACCTTCCTATATATATGTATATATATATATAATATATATATATATATATATATATATATATATATGATATATATACATTTATGAAATATGTTTGAAGGATATGATATAGTTACATATAAATATATATATATATATATATATATATATATATATTAGTATATATGTCTCATTGTTTATCTAGTATTATCAAGCTAACCTCGGTCTCTTTTTTTGGAAAAAATCCTATGATAATTATAGAATATATAACCTGAGTAAATTATTGTAATCTTGAGAAATGGATTGAGAGAGAGAGAGAGAGAGAGAGAGAGAGAGAGAGAGAGAGAATTAACTGGCAATCCATAAAAGAAATAGACCGAAACCCAATTTAGAGAGAGGAGAGAATAGAGAGAGAGAGAGAGAGAGAGAGAGAGGCGAGAAGAGAGAGAGAGATTAGAATAAGAAAACAACCGGTGGGATTCAATCAGTTTTTCTCTCCAGACGAAATACAATTCCTTTCAAAACCATGATTATGCAAATGAGAGTTTGAATAATAATGAAGCAATTATCCTTCTTCCTTTTCTTACCAAAAAAAAAAAAAAGAAGAAAAACAAAAAACTGGATCTCAATTCAGTCATTTCTCTATCTCTCTCTCTCTCTCTCTCGTCTCTCTCTCTCTCTCCCTTTACAGTTTTTTTTTTTTTTTTTTTTCCCGCATTTCATTAGATATCCTTCGAGTCCCATCGTTCTTCTCCTTCAGACTGGGCAAGAAATGGGGG
>NC_061105.1:17332962-17347962 GCF_015104395.2 Macrobrachium nipponense | reverse complement strand
TATAAATATCAAGACCTGAAGATAGAAGTAAGAAGGATATGGGATATGCCAGTGGAAATTATACCCAAAATCATAGGGACACTAAGCACGAACCCAAGATCCTTGGAAAGGAATCTGGTAAAGCTAGAGGCTGAAGTAGCTCCAGGACTCATGCAGGAAAGTGTGCTACTAGAAATAGCGCATATAGTGAGAAAAGTGATGGACTCCTAAGGAGGCAGGATGCAACCCGGAACCCCCACACTAAAAATACCACCCAGTCGAATAGGATGACTGAGTTAATAATAATAATAATAATAATAATAATAATAATAATAATAATAATAATAATAATAATAATAATAATAATAATAATAATAATAATAATAATAATAATAAAAATAATAATAATAATAATATAACTCAAGAACCAACCTTTGTGAATGTTACAATAATTCAACAAGCTGTTACAAGTTCATGAAGTCACGTTGCAACATTAATCAACAAAACAATAGAAACATTCGTCATCTGTCAGGTCACTTGCTCGACAAAGGTCACTAGGTCATGTTCTTATGACTCGTATCAACTCCGTATAATACAGGTTTCGATCCATTAAAACTCTCTGTAGGGAGTTTTGTTTCAGAAAATACGTAACCATAAGCATTGTTCAAGACTCATGCTACTGAGAGTAATTTTTAATAAGAGACCTTGTTTGGTTGGTAAGAGTGCTGAGGTACACAACAATCGTCCTCCCATAGGCTTTTACTTCCTGTGTAGCAAAATTGAAGAGCTTGTTTGCATTTGCTGAATTTATAACAAAAACGACAGCAGTTGGGTGAAGAAGAAGAAGAAGAAGAAGAAGAAGAAGAAGAAGCAGAAGAAGAAGAAGAAGAACGACTTTCATCAATCAAAGTTGCCGTAGAATACAAGTTTGCTTTTATTATATTTTTTTCCCTTGTGTGACAAATGCCTTGTAGCCATCTGCTGTGCAGCGGGCCTTAATTAAATATACCATTCATACTCTCTCTCTCTCTCTCTCTCTCTCTCTCTAAGATAATCTCATACGAAGGGCTGTGTCTAAAGTAATGAATATTTAGATTTCTGTGGACTTATGAAAAGCCTATTCGAAAGTAAATGGCTCGACAAGGAAAGTCTATTTTTTGCATTCCAGAAATATATGCATATATATATATATATATATATATATATATATATATATATATATATATATATATACCTATATATAGCATATATATATAATTTAGATATCACAAAATCCACGTAAAGAACACGCTGCCAGATTAACAAACTATAACCCCTTCCCCCTTCTGTTTATATATAAAGCTTTGGATTTTGTGACATTCTCAATATATATTATATATATATATATATATATATATATATATATATATATATATATATATATATATATCTTAACCCCCCTAACAAAACTACACAAATGACAACTCTTACCTGTCAGTAGCAGCCGGCCTCTCTCTGCAAGTATTGTCAAACTAGGCTAATGAGTTCACATAAATACAAAAATATGCTATTTGTTTCCCAAACCAGATGAACATAAAATGAACAAAGTGTTTAATAAGTCATATTTAAAAAACTAAGTCTGACCCACAAAGAACTGTAAATTATCATGCCACTCTCCTGAATTAGTCTAAGTAATCACCCCAAAATCTCAAATTGTCAACTGCTACATTTCGATAGTCAAACTTAGAGAATTCTGTTTCTAGAATAATGACATGGGACCCATCTGAAACAAAGAGAAATATCCATTATATTCCCCACTACACAATGTTAAATAAATGTATACACTTAACACTTCTCTCTTTTCAAAGGCAACTGTTTCTAAGTCATTTAAATATGTGCCATACCTTTTGATGGGTCTTGCACCCAGCACCTGATGTCCTCTGAACCGCCTTCCTCCCTATCTCAAAGGAATGTGTGCTTTCCTCTTAAGTGTCTCGAGCAGCTGGACCTATCATGCACGTACAAACGGATGTATACATCTGCCACACCCTAAGATCGCCCATGGCAACAGTTCGAACATTCATCAGCCCCACACACATCAAATTCCTTCATTTCCAAGAAGGCTATCTCTAGGTGCTCTCTGTCTCCAAGATAGAAAAGCTGATATCACATAATTCACTAACACATCAGTTTATTCTTTTAATATATATATATTCATAATATATATATATATCTATATATATATATATATTATATATATATATATTTTTTTTTTTTTTAAAGTATCTATTTATCTTTTGTAAACTCGAGTACTTTATACCATTCCTTCAAAAGCTTTTTACAGCACGTTTCCAACCACTTGGCCTTGTTTATTATTATTATTATTATTATTATTATTTTTTTTTTTGCTCTATCACAGTCCTCCAATTCGACTGGGTGGTATTTATAGTGTGGGGTTCCGGGTTGCATCCTGCCTCCTTAGGATCCATCACTTTTCTTACTATGTGTGCTGTTTCTAGGATCACACTCTTCTGCATGAGTCCTGGAGCTACTTCAGCGTCTAGTTTTTCTAGATTCCTTTTCAGGGATCTGGATCGTGCCTAGTGCTACCTATGATTATGGGTACGATTTCCACTGGCATATCCCATATCCTTCCTATTTCTATTTTCAGATATTGATACTTATCCATTTTTTCCCTCTCTTTCTTTTCAACTCTGGTGTCCCATGGTATTGCGACATCAATGAGTGATACTTTCTTCTTGACTTTGTCATTCAACGTCACGTCTGGTCTGTTTGCACGTATCACCCTATCCGTTCTGATACCATAGTCCCAGAGTATCTTTGCCTGATCGTTTTTCTATCACTCCTTCAGGTTGGTGCTCGTACCACATGTAGCTGATGTTTTCTTGCACAGGCTCCATGGAGGTCTTTTGCCACTGAATCATGCCTCTTTTTGTACTGGTTCTGTGCAAGTGCCGGGCATTCACTTGCTATGTGGTTTATGGTTTCATTTTTCGTATTGCACTTCCTACATATGGGAGAGATGTTATTTCTGTCTATCGTTCTTTGAACATATCTGGTTCTTAGGGCCTGATCTTGTGCCGCTGTTATCATTCCTTCAGTTTCCTTCTTTAGCTCTCCCCTCTGTAGCCATTGCCATGTGTCATCGCTGGCTAGTTCTTTAGTCTGTCTCATGTATTGTCCGTGCATTGGTTTGTTGTGCCGACCTCAGTTCTGTCTGTCTTTCTCTTGTCTCTGTATATTTCTGGGTCTTCGTCTACTTTTATTAGTCCTTCTTCCCATGCACTCTTTAGCCACTTGTCCTCACTGGTTTTCAGATATTGCCCCAGTGCTCTGTTTTCGATGTTGACGCAGTCCTCTATACTTAGTAGTCCTCTCCCTCCTTCCTTTCGTGTTATGTATAGTCTGTCCGTATTTGCTCTTGGGTGTAGTGCTTTGTGTATTGTCCATAGTTTCCTGGTTTTCTGATCTATGCTGCGGAGTTCTGCCTTCGTCCATTCGACTATTCCTGCGCTGTATCTGATTACTGGCACTGCCCATGTGTTTATGCTTTTATCATATTTCCGGCGTTGAGTTTTGACTTGAGTATCGCCTTGATCTCTGCATATATTCTTTTCCTGATCGTGTCCTTCATCTCTTGGTGTTTTATATCTCCTCCTTCCATTATTCCCAGGTATTTGTATCCTGTCTCGTCTATGTGTTTGATGTTGCTCCCATCTGGTAGCTTTATCCCTTCAGTTCTCGTTACTTTGCCTTTTTTGTAGTTGACTAAGGCACATTTTTCTATTCCAAACTCCATCCTGATGTCCCCAGATACAATCCTTACAGTCTGGATTAGGGTGTCTATTTCCTTGATGCTCTTACCATACAGCTTGATGTCGTCCATGAACATCAGATGGTTGATTCTGTTTTGCCTCTTTTCTTGAGTTGGTACCCGGCATCCATCTTCTGTAGTACTTTTTGTCATGGGATCATGGCTACTACGAAGAGTAGTGGGGGACAGGGAGTCGCCCTGGAAGATCCCTCTCCTGATATTAACCTCTGCTAGTCTTATTCCAGAGCTTGTAAGTATTGTATTCCAGTTTTGCGCATTGTATTTTTGAGGGAAAGCTGATGGTATTTTTCCTCTGCCCCATATATTTTCAGGCATTCTATTAGCCATGTGTGTGGTATCATGTCGAAGGCTTTCTTATAGTCTATCCATGCCATGCTTAGGTTGGTTTTTTTTCCTTCTCCTACTGTTCTTCATTACCATTTTGTCTATCAGGAGCTGGTCTTTTGTGCCCCTACACTTCCTTCTGCAGCCTTTCTGTTGGTGGGGGATGGTGTTTGTCTCCTCTAGGTAATTGTAGCCTTTCACTGATGATACCTGTTAGTAACTTCCACATTATTGGTAGGCAGGTGATAGGCCTGTAGTTACTGGCTAATATTTCCCTTACTCTTGTCTTTTTGTTACTAAGGATGTTCTTCCTGTGGTCATCCATTTGGGTGCTTGGTGATTTGAGATACAATGCTGGAGTGTTTTCTGCTATTCGTGGGTGTAGGGGCCTTGAAGTTTTTGAGCCACCCGTATCCATGGACTTCATCGGGACCTGGGGCTTTCCAGTTTGGCATTTCTTTAGCTGGTGTCTGACTGTGTCTGTCGTGATCTCTGTGAATCTTTGTTTTATTCTCCCTGTTTCTTCTTCCTTGACTTCCTGGAGCCATGTTGCATGTTTGTTGTGTGATACCGGATTGCTCCATATGTTTTCCCAGAGTCTCTTACTTGGTTCGGCTTCAGAAATTTCTGGGTGGTTGTCTTCCCCTCTTAGTTGGCTGTATAGTCTTTTCTGGTTTGGTTCCGAATAGTTTGTTCTGTTGGTATCCCTTATTCCTGTTCATGTACCGTTGGATCTTAATTATTATTATTATTATTATTATTTGTTTTTGTTAAAAATGGACATGCTGCTTCAGCACTAATTAATCTTTATAAAGAGTCTTCTCTATCTTTCTGATGACGGCTTTCTCGTTGTTGTTGCTTAGAACTGGCGACAACGCACCAAAGGGCATGGTAAAATTCGGTTGAGTCATTTGATTTATTATTGCTTATACAATTCTCTCTCTCTCTCTCTCTCTCTCTCTCTCTCTCTCTCTAACGCGACATTTCCTCCTGATCGACAGGACATTATCAAGCGATAACTGCTGAGGGATCTGAATTCCAGTGGCGAGTCCTTCTCCTTTTATCGTGGTGTTGCGAGCTCTCCAGTACGGTCAGAGCACTTCTCGGTAGGTCGAGTTTTATTGGTTCCCGGGAAGGTGACTCATACGGCGGGCGTTGACGAGTCTTGCAGACCTTCTCAGGTAGGGGGTATCACCGGGAGCCTCTTGATTGGCTTCCACCTGCGTGACGTCACCCCTGGTATTATTCTCATGTCCGGTGTTCGTTCCATGCGCGCTGGTACTTTCGTTAGGGGAGAGGGGTGTGGTCCTCCTCACACACGCGGTCATCAGGAACGCTTCTTGGGTGGTATTGAGGGGAGGCTTTTCTTCGAGGATGAGCAGCGCTTCTAGGAGACGCAGACGTCGTGGGTCAGGTGCTCTCCCGATGATCTTAGTATTCCTGACGATGTCTTCTCTCTGATGTTTCTGCGGTGTACTGCAAGTGGGCGTGCTGCCTAATGGGCGCCCTCTGGGTCGTGGCAGGAAATCCTTTTTGACAGGCGCATCGTCGTCATGCGATGTAAATCCCAGGGCATCCTTGGGCGGGGCATACGTATCGGTAGACGACGTTGGACTGCTTCAGGGGTCTTCTGCCGGTGGGGAGGGGTTGTTCTTCATCAGGAGGTCTTTCGTACGCCGATTCTTGTAGTAAATAATGAGGGACACTCTCTTTCCTTCCTCCATGGGGCGGACGTGTTCCTCTATTATTTTCTTCATGGCTGCTTCTTCTTCCTTGTATTGGTGGTGCATGAAGGCTTTATAGAAAAGTTTGATATCCTCCGGGGGCGGAATGTTCCTTCTCTCTTCCTCCGTCATGTACCACTTGTCAAGGGCGGCTCGAGTTTCTCGGTTTACGAGTTTGTTCGAGTACCCATTGTTAATTAGCATCTGGGATGCTTGTCGAGTTCGAGGTGTGTGTCCTGCCACGTCGAACAGTGCGAGAGGGCCCTCCTGACGAAGGCCCTGACGGTGGTGGTCTTGAACCGCGCAGGACACTCGCTATCACCATTCAGACAAAGTCCGAGGTTCGTAGCTTTGGTGTAAACGGTAGTCGCCAACTTCTGATTCGTCTTCGTGACAAGGACGTCGAGGACAAGGGGAGCCGATCGTTGCTGCTGTACTCGACAGTGAAGTTGAGTGCGCTGTTCTGCAGGAACTGCTGCCGAAGGGCTTCTACCTCATCCTCGCAGTCGGCTTGCACGAAGATTGTCATCGATGTACGTGCGTATGTGCGGGCACATCTGTGTTGCGAGAAGACCCTTTCTTCCACTTCTCCCAATGTAGAAGTTAGCGAAGAGGACTCCTAAGGGGGACCCCATCGCTACGCCGTCCTTCTGGCGGTACATCTGTCCTCGGTGGGTGGTGAAAGGGGCTCTCTTCGTACAGATATCCAGCAGGGTTCTTAAGGAGTCTTCTGGATGTTAGGGGGTCTCATATCGGATTCCTATATACCCGCTCCATGATGATCCCTATCGTCTCGTCGACTGGGACGTTGGTGAATAGGGACTCAAACGTCTAAGGACGCCATGGTTCTCGCACCGGGGAGTCGCGGATCTTCTCCAAAAATTCCACCGATGAGGTGAGGCAGTACCTGGAGGGGATATAGGGGGTCAGAATTTTATTGAGGCGTTTGGACAGAGCGTAAGTCGGGGCGGGCGTTTGGCTGATGATCGGGCGTAGGGGGTTGGCATTCGTAGCGGCATTCACGGCTGCGATGACCCGGTTGGCGTCGCGTTTGATGTCTTCCGTAGGGTTCTTCGTAAGTCTCTCGAACTTAGAGACATCAGACAAGATGGCGTCGAGTTTCTCGAAGTATTCCGAGGTGCTGATGAGCACGAACACGGCTGTCTTGTCTGCACGCCTTACGGTGATGTCTTCTTTCTTCTTTCAGATCTGCGGCTGCTCCTTCATCTCTTTGGGTGAGATACCACTCGAGTATGACCCCTGTCCGTAAGGGCCTCTGCTAGCAGAAGAGGTTGAAGGGCGTCCGTCGTTGTTAGGATCTTCTTTGCTTCCAACTGCTGAATCGCAGCCGTGAATGCCGCTACGAATGCCACACACCTCCCGCCCATCCAAGGTGACTACAGCCTCGGCTACCTTTACGGGAACGTGAAGACCCACAAGGAAGGCAACCCCCTACGCCCGATCATCAGCCAAACGCCCGCCCCGACTTACGCTCTGGCCAAATGCATCCGTGGTAGCAACATCTCGGCTCACACCGCTCCTAGACTCCACCCACTTCCAGCTACAGCTCCGCCCAGACTCCTCCCACCGGCAGCCACCGACCAATCAGAGCCAGCAGGAAAACCTCAAGCTTCTTTGTAGATTTCAAGCTTGTGCTTCTCGGCCACCAGCCAATCAGCTTGCTGCAGACTTTCCCTGCATTTTAGCCCTGCCGACTTTATAGTTTGGCGCGCTTAGCAGGGAAGAAGTAAGATTTGAGAGAGCTCTCTCATCTTATAAGCAATTTGAAGACGTTAAAATCACTCCTCCTTTTCTCAAAATAACTTTCTCTTATTAACACTGTCTCTCTTGTGGAACATTTGGTAGCCCTTGAGGTCTAAAAACTCCAACAGAAGCAAGACCAAAGAGACAAATCTTCCTACTGTCGCAATACTATATTGCAAGTAGCACAGGAAACCATAGGCTGGCGCCTTCCATAAGCCAGATTCCAAGATAACTTAAAACAAAACATCCAAGCCCTTTCAGGCGACATAAACCACAACCAATCACTTATTCACTCACCCCTCATCCAATATCACTCCATAGACATGGACCTTGCAACCTCTATCATATCACAAGATCACATCATCCATGACGACTCCTCAGCCCCTATCACATCCATGACACCGACTAGAAGACGAAATAGATCAGGTACCAACTCCCCTCAGACGAACATGTGACACAAAGACCACGGATTTCCTCTCCCCTGATAACTCTCCTGCACACTCAAAAGAACATCCCAACCAACAGCTCCCTCTCCCTAGACTGCTCTGACACGGAAGACGACCTTTCACAGGACAATGATGGCTTTACACTTTGTACGCAGTAAAAAACATGAAGAAATCAACACAAAACACGGACACTTTTAACTTGCAATCAGACACCGAAATTCCCACGACTGAGATTCAAACCAATACAAAAACCTGGAGAAACAGCTTACACCACAATAAAAGCCATTGAAGACAGACACAAGGACATCGTTTTCCAGGCACGACCAACCCAACCGAAACAGGACAATTCATTCTGATACCTAAAGACAAACATGCCGAAGAAGTACTCAAGAAGGACGGACATTGCAAAGCACTGGACCCGAAACGACAGAATACAGCAAAGGACTCATATGCAGATACCCAGTAAACCTCCCAATCGACCCCATAAAAGACCTCTCCTTTGTGTTAGATGCCACCCGGTGCACAAACAAAGCAGGAGAACCAACAAGAAAGGTTCTTGTAACCTTCAGGGGGAAAGGCCTGCCGAGTAAACATACCAATATGGGGAAAATTCCCCACTGAAGAGTTCACCCTGAACCACTAAGGTGCTTTAGGTGTCAAAGATTTGGACACCACCAACGAGAATGTGGCTAAAAAAAAAACACATTTGTGATTTGTAGTGGCAAACACCCAACACAAGAGTGCTTAGATCGTTTACAAAAAGGAAAGAGAGGACGACAGCAAAATGCCCGAATTGTAAAGGGCAGCATCATGCCTGGCATAAAGGCTGTCCGGAAAGACTAAAGAGGATTTGGCGAATGAAAGGCCAGAACCCCCAGACCACCACCAGAACGTTGCAACAGCAACACAAAACCTCCCCCAACACACATCATACCCTCAACACCTACCACAACAAAACCCACCTACACAACAACAACACCCACAACAAACATCACATCCTCAGCGACCAAACGGAATACAACCCACCTCCACTACAGCAACAACAACCACAGCAACACAGACACCAAGAACCCAGATATAGGCAGCAGAAAACCCCCCACCAATCAAAGACGCAATCCACCTACCACACAAAAAAACCACAAACAAGACCAACAACGGAACACATACCACAGAGGACCCCAGACAGACACAAAACCAAGACACAAACTACACCCACACCTGCCTCAAACCCCATGGCGCCTCCCCCCCCCCCCCCCCCCCTTCTACTTCCACATCAACTCGGAAAACACCCCTACTTCCCACCCCACCCAATCACATGAACACACCCAACACCCCCAACTCCACCCTGACGGTAGTACCAGTGCCGAAAGTCAGCACAACAACGTAGAAAACCGACACCAAGAGAAACCCACCTACCGCCCTCAGTAAAGACGACTTTAGGAGGGAAATAGAGAAAATTGTGAGGGCAATTTTTCAACACTTGTTTCCAAACCTAAACCTAACAGCTGACCTCAGGAAAACGATTGTAGCACTGACACCTTATTAAGATGGAAGGAAACAATCAACACCAAACACGCCCCAGAACACTGAAGACATTTCATCATACACCAGTCTAAAAAAAAAATATTACAATGGACATAAACAGTGCCAACACAAAATATGCCATACTACAATCAGAGTACTCTCAGAAAGACACGACGTCATCCTGCTGCAGGAAACACTAATTAGGGAAAACAACAACTTCACATTCAAGGATACACAGTTTATAAAACTCCACATACAGATTCAAATAGAGGGCTGATCACCCTAATAAAAACAACAATTCCCTCGGAAAAAATAAGAAACATAAACTGTGGTGATGGAATTGAGACACTAAGTGTCCTCATAAGACTAGCGAACACGTCACTCACCATACACAATATCTACAAAGGGCATGAAAAAATCCTTGAAGGAGAGAACCTCTTCAGTGCAGCCTCCAGAGAAAACACCTTCTTTGCAGGAGACTTCAATGCACACCACCCATGCTTACAGTCGAGACAGCACACAAATGCAACAGGCAGACACATACACATCCTAATGGAAGAATTTCCGACGTTGCACTAATAAATGACACAAAGGAAGCAACACACTACGAGTGGCAGGCTAGACTTAAGCTTCATAACTGGAAACCTGAAAGAAGACTGCACATGGAGAGTGCACCCTCCCCAACACTAACCAGTGACCATTTTGCAACTGAAACAAAACTAAAGATAGATGAAAATTCGCCCCCACCACCGCCCCCTCCGGCAGGATGGAGACCGGACCTAGCAACTGGCCAACATTTCAAAACACATGAACACATGGGCAACACAGTACATTCAAAATCCAGCCCTCAACATATGCACGCTCCACAAACTTTGTATGAAGAGCCTGCACAACGCAGCAAACAATTCCATGCCAAAGAAAGCCTTCCTTTAGAACAAATGCAACCCCCACAGCAAAGGGACAGTTGGTACTTACAACTCTAGAATCAAAGAAATGAACTCAAGAGTAAACAGAATAAGGAAAATATTCAGAAGGAACCCCACCGACGAGTTGCACACGATCCTAAGAGAAGTCGTAAAACCACGCAGCCCAAACTGCTAAGGAGGTTAAGCAGGAAACCTGGCTAAAATGGTGCTCAGAACCACTCGAATGACGCCATTGCAAGATGTTCAAGTGGTTCAACAAGGTATCAGGAAAGACCAGGCCAACACAGGCACACCATCCCCAACCCTCTAGCTGAAGCAAACAGACTAGCACAACACTTTGCAGACAGAACCAAATCAATCACCTACCACCAGTCACACGAGAAAGACAAGTGGCACTCAATCCTGGAAGATGGAGAATCATCAATACAGCCTGCAGCAAGATTCTGATGACAGGACACACCATTCACAATGAAAGAACTTGACAAGCCCTCCAAAAGGGAACAGACACAGCAACAGGAGCAGACATGATTACATATAGCATGTTTAAAAACATGGGAAACGCAGCAAAGACAGTGCATCTCCACATAATAAACAGAACGTACACAGAGCAGATCAGACCCACACAATGGAACCAACAAACACACAACCAATTCCCAAACCAAAGGAGCCCAACGCCTACAGACCCATTTCTCTCATCGCTGCACAGAAGACGGCAGAGAGAATGGTGTTAAACAGACTGCTGTGGAAAACAGGCCTTACACCACCGCTTATATGCCTACAAAGAGGGGATAGGCACACAGGAATGTCTAGCAGATGTGATGGCCACAATAAATAACAAGAAAGCAATCGTAGTATTTCTCGACCTAGAAAAAGCCTACGAACTTGCAAGTGCAGCTGCTATCCTGGCAGCCTTAGCTAACAAGACGGTTAAAGGCAACCTTCTAGCATGGACCAAAAGATACATGCAAAACAGACAAGCCGAGTTACCTTTCAAGGAGCAACCTCCGAATTCCTCAGTCTGGAAAATGGAACACCTCAAGGAGGAATACTCAGCCCCTTCCTCTTCAATATACTAATGGAGAAATTAGCCAACACAACTTCCCAAATGGAGTTGAAATTTTCATATATTGCAGATGATGTGTGCTTGGTCAGCACAGACAGGCATAGAGACCAACACATGCAAATCGCGATAACACAGATTGAAAACAAATGCACAGTCCACCTAGGGACTAAAAATCACGGCGGCAAAAAACCAAGGCAATGGCAATCAAATACAATACAGACCTGAACCCAATACAACTCATGGAGAAACCCATCGAATGGGTAGACAACTTCATGTACCTAGGAGTCAACATCAACATACAGCTCTCACCACACAAAGAAATAGAAACACTTAAAACAAAAGATCAAATGCAGACAAAACGCCATGAAAAGAATCACCTCGCTAAGGCAGGAGCCGTTTATCCATGCCCTCAAACCAGAATTTTCTACATACAGACAATAAGATCAACAGTAGAGTATGCCGCACCAGTCCTCACTAATCTCACAAGCACTGAACAAAAAAGTTTTGAGGTAATCCAAAACATGCCTTAAGACTCATTACAGGAGCACCAATGTAGGACCCCCAACCTATGCCATCCTGAGACATGAAACAAAAACTACAATCTTCTGACTCATAGGATAGATCAGAGAAACACATCCATCTGCTAAAAACCTTAAAAAATGACAGAGACTGTCTCAAAAAGGAGATCAGGAAATGCATAATCTCCATGAAGAGCTAGACCCTCCCAAAACATATGCTGGAGACCTTCTAGATACACTGAGAAGAGTAGGCATGCAAAATCATGCTGCAGCCATCAGGGAAGACACCCCCTTCAGTGAATACACAGAATCAGCACCCTGGGAACCAGAACCTTTTAACACAAACTACACAATTCTTCCAGCAAGCAAGGAAGCATGCACCACCCAACAGTTAAAGCAAGCAGCACAAGAAGCAATACAGTTGACAACCGCCACAAACATATACTTTACAGATGGATCAGTAGACCTCAGCGTCCCAGCGGCAGCAGCAGGGGTCTACTCAACAACACTCAAAGGTAGCTGGAGGCTCTCCGACAATGCCTCCACACTACAGACAGAGCTGATAGCTATCGCCAAAGCACTAGAAGACTCCCAACACAGACTGGGCAACACTACAATACACACCGACTCGAAAGGAGCAATACAAGCCATCACAAAAATGGCAAAGCAAAGGGAAATATCAAACTCCTAACGGAAGTCATATGGCACTGGCAAAACTCCATCAAAGCAGAAACAGGGACAAATAACTCTCAACTGGATCCCGAGCCATGTTGGAATACAAGGAAATGAGGAAGCTGATTCCCTGGCAAAAAGCGGGCTACACATAAACAATGTCAACATCAAAATCAAACCTCTCACGAACCCAAAAAAAAAACCCCCCCCTAAAAAAAAAAAAAAAAAAAACAAAAAAAAAAAAAAAAAAGCCCCATAGCAGCAGCATACTGCCAAACACAGGAGGAAAGCAAAATCAGGAGAGCCATCTTCGGAGGCTCCAAGACTGCAAAATGGTATGCAGACACCACACAACTTCAACCACCACGCATACCGAAGAACATGACACGAGCACTAGCGGTAATAATACACCGTCTAAGGTTTGGATACCAATGCACCATGGCAAAACAAAAAATAGGACAAAACAACCCGAAACCATGTAAATAACTGCGAAACAAATACAGAAGAACCAACCCTTGGAACACCCTATATATTACACTGCCCACAAACACAAACAACTAAGACAAAGTCATGAAGGAGATCAACAATCAGTCACTCAAATAAACAAGACACATCCTAAACACACCCAACACAGCTTACAGGCTTCCTATGCTCCTACCCACCACCAAGGTAGGTGCAAAACACTCCTAAATAGCGGAATCTCGGGAACATCAGTTCAAGACCCCTCACCCCCTGCCATCCCTATCCACTCACATACAAACCACAAAACACGAATAACCAACAATCCACCCAGTGCATGACTGACACAAAGACAGCCAACATCAACCTACATCACCCAACATCCAAAAAGCTAAAGTCCCCGACTCTGACATCCTTCATCACTACCTTACCTCATGCACAGCTTCCTTCAGCCTCGTGCATCAACAACACACACTACTTCCCACTCGGAATTGGAACGGAATAAGGAAATGTTTTGTGGACCTCACAAGCTAACTGACTAGCAAACTTTTTCTCAGACTCATACCCTTCCTTCTTCTCATCTGTTGGCCTCTCTGACTTGCCAACACTCACTACTATTGCACTTTTCCTACTACTGAAGGGCACCTTAGGGTTTAAAAAGGTTGGACAACCTACCCATCAAAGTTTTCTTTCAATATCACACTCATCAACTCACACATTATCACCAAATAAAGAATCATATCCTACCATTACCACCTTCTCACCATCCTGAGTTACGGGCTGCTCTGTGAGCAAGAGCCCGTGCTGACACAAGGTCAGCTAAATCAAAACAACAACAACAACAACACTGGAATTCAGTCCCTCAGCAGTTATCGCTTGATAATGTCCTGTCGATCAGGAGGAAACGTCGCGTTAGAGAGAGAGAGAGAGAGAGAGAGAGAGAGAGAGAGAGAGAGAGAGAGAGAGAGAATTGTATAAGCAATAATAAATCAAATGACTCAACCGAATTTTACCATGCCCTTTGGTGCGTTGCTCGCCAGTCTAAGCAACAACGAGAAAGCCGTCATCAGAAAGATAGAAGACTCTTTATAAGATTAGTAGTGCTGAAGCAGCAGTCATTTTTAACAAAACATGTCTACGAGAGGGTCTCCTTCCGAAATATTATTATTATTATTATTATTATTATTATTATTATTATTATTATTATTATTATTATTATTATTATTATTATTATTATTATTCAGGAGATGAACCCTATCCATATGGATGAAGCCCACCAAAGGAGCCATTCGCCTGAAAGTCACAATTCCTAAGATTATTATGGCGGTCATTAGGAAGAAGTAAGAGGAAATAAAACAAAATACAGAAAGGAGAGATCCCACTTATCAAAAAAAAAAAAAAATTATTAAATAGAAAAAAAGTATCAAAATGCAAGAACAGTATTAGGGAAGTATTGGATTGCATCTTCTGAAAATCCAATTGCGCGCCATTTTTCCCCTTTGAATATGACCAGCTAGCTTCCAAAATAAACAAAAGCTATTTCGTGTACAGTGAATTTTTTTCATGAGAGGCTCGTGAGAGCAACTTCACTGAAGTTTGGGCGCCAGTAGGAAGATAAGTTGTGCGTTGAAACGCCCTAACTTCTCGGGAAGTTCAGACTTGATGCAAATGCTTTTATGTTGAGGAGGCTCCCTTGAGTCTAATTTTGTCAGTTTTTTTTTAATTTGTTCTTATTTGTTTTTCTTTGTTTTGTTCTTTTGAGTTTT
>NC_061105.1:17307962-17320462 GCF_015104395.2 Macrobrachium nipponense | reverse complement strand
TTTGTCAATCAACGTCACGTCTGGTCTGTTTGCACGCATCACCCTATCCGTTCTGATACCATAGTCCCAGAGGATCTTTGCCTCATCGTTTTCTATCACTCCTTCAGGTTGGTGCTCGTACCACAAGGTAGCTGATGTTTCTTGCACAGGCTCCAGTGGAGGGCTTTTGCCACAGAATCATGCCTCTTTTTGTACTGGTTCTGTGCAAGTGCCGGGCATTCACTTGCTATGTGGTTTATGGTTTCATTTTTCGTATTGCACTTCCTACATATGGGAGAGATGTTATTTCCGTCTATCGTTCTTTGAACATATCTGGTTCTTAGGGCCTGATCTTGTGCCGCTGTTATCATTCCTTCAGTTTCCTTCTTGAACTCTCCCCTCTGTAGCCATTGCCAATTGTCATCGCTGGCTAGTTCTTTAGTCTGTCTCATGTATTGTCCGTGCATTGGTTTGTTGTGCCAGTCCTCTGTTCTTTCTGTCTTTCTCCTGTCTCTGTATATTTCTGGGTCTTCGTCTACTTTTATTAGTCCTTCTTCCCATGCCCTCTTTAGCCACTCGTCTTCACTGGTTTTCAGATATTGCCCCATTGCTCTGTTTTCGATGTTGACGCAGTCCTCTATACTTAGTAGCCCTCTCCCTCCTTCCTTTCGTGTTATGTATAGTCTATCCGTATTTGCTCTTGGGTGTAGTGCTTTGTGTATTGTCATTTGTTTCCTGGTTTTCTGATCAATGCTGCGGAGTTCTGCCTTCGTCCATTCCACTATTCCTGCGCTGTATCTGATTACTGGCACTGCCCATGTGTTTATGGCTTTTATCATATTTCCGGCGTTGAGTTTTGACTTGAGTATCGCCTTGAGTCTCTGCATATATTCTTTCCTGATCGTGTCCTTCATCTCTTGGTGTTTTATATCTCCTCCTTCCATTATTCCCAGGTATTGTATCCTGTCTCATCTATGTGTTTGATGTTGCTCCCATCTGGTAGCTTTTATCCCTTCAGTTTTCGTTACTTTGCCTTTTTGTATGTTGACTAAGGCGCATTTTTCTATTCCAAACTCCATCCTGATGTCCCCAGATACAATCCTTACAGTCTGGATTAGGGTCTCTATTTCCTTGATGCTCTTACCATACAGCTTGATGTCGTCCATGAACATCAGATGGTTGATTTTCTTGCCTCTTTTCTTGAGTTGGTACCCGGCATCCATCTTCTGTAGTACTTTTGTCATGGGAATCATGGCTACTACGAAGAGTAGTGGGGACAGTGAGTCGCCCTGGAAGATCCCTCTCCTGATATTAACCTCTGCTAGTCTTATTCCAGAGCTTGTAAGTATTGTATTCCAGTTTGCGCATTGTATTTTTGAGGAAGCTGATGGTATTTTCCTCTGCCCCATATATTTTCAGGCATTCTATTAGCCATGTGTGGTATCATGTCGAAGGATCGTCTATAGTTTATCCATGCCATGCTTAGGTTGGTGTTCCTTCTCCTACTGTTCTTCATTACCATTTTGTCTATCAGGAGCTGGTCTTTTGTGCCCCTACACTTCCTTCTGCAGCCTTTCTGTTGGTGGGGGATGGTGTTTGTTTCCTCTAGGTAGTTGTATAGCCTTTCACTGATGATACCTGTTAGTAACTTCCACATTATTGGTAGGCAGGTGATAGGCCTGTAGTTACTGGCTATATTTCCCTTACTCTTGTCTTTTTGTACTAAGGATGTTCTTCCTGTGGTCATCCATTTGGGTGCTTGGTGATTTGAGATACAATGCTGGAGTTGTTCTGCTATTCGTGGGTGTAGGGCCTTGAAAGTTTTTTGAGCCAGTATCCATGGACTTCATCGGACCTGGGGCTTTCCAGTTTGGCATTTTCTTTAGTTGGTGGTCTGACTG
The DNA here is from genome assembly GCF_015104395.2 of Macrobrachium nipponense. Lineage (NCBI taxonomy): Eukaryota > Metazoa > Arthropoda > Malacostraca > Decapoda > Palaemonidae > Macrobrachium > Macrobrachium nipponense. Next base: position 17,318,582 of record NC_061105.1, on the reverse strand, counting down.
TGTCTGTCGTGATGTCTGTGAATCTTTGTTTTATTCTCCCTGTTTCTTCTTCCTTGACTTCCTGGAGCCATGTTGCATGTTTGTTGTGTGATACCGGATTGCTCCATATGTTTTCCCATAGTCTCTTACTTGGTTCGGCTTCAGGAATTTCTGGATGGTTGTCTTCCCCTCTTAGTTGGCTGTATAGTCTTTTCTGGTTGGTTCCGAATAGTTTGTTCTGTTGGTATCCCTTATTCCTGTTCATGTACCGTTGGATCTTGTGTGCTTTGGCCTTAAGCCTCTGTTTTACATCTTCTATTGTGTTGTTTAGTCCCCTCTCATGTACTTTGTATTTCTCGTTGAGTTCCTCCCTTGTTTTCTTGCTTCTTAGCCTTTTTTCTGCCATCTCTTTCAGTTTACTCAAGTCAGATCTCATCACCATGATTTGCTTTTCCAGGCGCCTTTTCCAAGGAGGTTGCTGTTTTGGTTTCTGTTGGGTTGGTTGTGACGGTGGTGTTGGTGTTCGAATCCCCATCAGTTCTGCTACTAATCTTGCTCCTGCATATGTCAAGTTATTTGTTTCTGTGATACTGGTGGTGTGTATTAGGCCCATTATTTCATTGACCTCACTTGTTTTCTCCCTTAATTTCTTGGGGTTGTTGTAGGCTTTCATGGAGGGGATCTTTGTTCTCTCTGTATCTGGCTCCATCCATTGTCTAATCTTTTCTACCCATTCCGTCCTCTCTGTTACTTCGTCGGTGTTTCTTCGTGTGTCGTTGTTTGATACTTCATCCTCCCTGTCGTCTTCTGTGGCATCGTCTCTCAGTTCGTCTTCGTGTAATTCGTTGTCGTGTGACATTTCCCTTTCCAGTTCTTCTCTTTCTGTTGGGGAGAGCCAGTTCTTTTTCTTTATGTTCCTTGCTTGGTCTGCCAGCCTCTGCTCTGTTTGGGGGGTGTTATTCCTCTCATTCCAGATGTTGACCAATCTTCTTCTATATCCTCTCTCCGTCGGGTTGCTTTCTGATGTAGCATCCCCTCCATATCCTATTTTTCTTCTCTTGTCCATTCATTTTTATTATTATTTTTTATTATTTATTATATTATTATTATTATTATTATTATTATTATTATTATTATTATTATTATTATTATTATTATTTATTATTTTATTTATTTCCTTATTTTATTTGCCAGAACAGAATTACAGATATATTTTATTATTTGCCAGAAAAAAATTACAGACATATTATTAAATTTACCTAAGATAAATTAGAAAACATAAGAATGCTTAAAAAATACTTGACAGGGCTAAAGAACAATAATGACTGAAAAAAAACTGGGAATGCGCAAATGAGAGAGAGAGAGAGAGAGAGAGAGAGAGAGAGAGAGAGAGAGAGTTGCGAGGCACCGAGAGTAAAAACATCTTTAGGAAATTGTGCCCTCTCATTGTGCAAGGCAGATATTGAATTCTGGTCTCACTCTCGACTCTCTCACTCGTGCTCAGGGAGAGAGAGAGAGAGAGAGAGAGAGAGAGAGAGAGAGAGAGAGAGAGAGCTGGGATTAATTATGGTAGCAGATGAAGCATCAGATGATGTAAATAGAATGAAAACATTTACGAAAAAAGTTAAAATTTAGTTTATATATTTTTCTTTGACATTACATTCATATTCTTCGGTATTTTTTTTTTTTTTTTTTTTTTTCAAAAAAAAGTTTTTTTTTTTTTTTTTTTTTTTTTTTTTTTTTAAATTTTGGAAGTTTACTCTGCGACAATTGTACAAATAATTCTCCAAAAAACCGCTTGAGTTATGTTACAACGTCATCTCTCTCCTCAAGATTCCAAAATACATGTATATATTTCGAGACATCTATCATGAAAATGATCTTTTCCGTAAAATCTAATAATCCTGAAATTCATTTTTAAACTGAAGTATCTTAGCCATCCTTGTTTTGTCCAATCATTTATTAAACTTAACATTTAGCAACGTTATTAAACTTATCTTTCCTCAACTAATAAAATAACAGTATTGATAATATAATAATCATGAATTTTTTTTTTTTTTTTATCAAACTCAAGTATCTTAGCTATCCTTTTCTTGTCTAATCCTCTATTAAACTTGACATTTAGCGACGTTATTTATCGTATTTTCCCTCAACTAATAATAAAATATATACAGCAATATACGTCACAACATTTTGCAATTCATGGATTTTTGTACTCGACGAGTTTCACTGACAACGCGAATTCTTCTAGAATCTCTTTCCACGTTACGGTTCGAAGAATAAAGCGCCAGACTGCTCTTGGTTTTGCGCGTCGCGAAATCACTTCGCGAATTCACTTCGAGAGCAGAGCAAATCTCGCGGACGTCAGATTCGAGTGATCTCTCAACAACATTGATCGGGGAGTCGGTGTATCTCAAAGGAGGGAGGATGAACTCGCATTAAGGAGCTGGATTGTACAGTGGACGGGAAGACGGTGGGTGAATATGGGTGGGAGGCTTTTCTGAAGCTCATTCTCTCTCTCTCTCTCTGTTTATAATAGAGATAAAGTTGTATGGATTTGATCGGTGAAGTTAAGCGACGTTGGGTGTGGTCAGTTCTTGGTTGGGCAGTGAAGTCATGCAACATTGGACCTGGCCAATTCCTGGGTGGGCACTGAAGTTGAGCAACATTATGTCTGGTCAGTTCTTGGGCAGGCAATGAGGTTGAGCAACGTTGGGTCTGTTCAATTTTTGGATGGGTGATCAACTGGCCATAAGAACGAAAACGGAAATTGCTAGAAGTACCCATTTGAAATTTGTCTTCGTGTGTAATAAAATTAGTTGTTTCATTCACAGCAATTGTATAGAGACCCCTTAATAAAATTACGAAATAAAACCAAAATGGATTATTAAACTTCAACAATCCACTTTAAAAAAAAAAAAGAAAGACTTCTCGCTTCAATTCTACTTTGCCCAATAAAATTTAGGTAAATTACACAATGGAAACGGAGAGAGTTTTATTATGTGACCGAAAACCTATTCTGGTATGAATGTACAGCACTAGCTGGAGAGAGGAGCAATTTGCATATCAAAGGCCACAGGATTCGAATGATATTACCACCTTGTAGGATGTCTGAGTACTTTAGGCCCTGGTGAATTTACCTTTCTCTTTCTGCCACTTTCTCGGAGAAAGTCCTTACTTTCTTCTCTGGATTTCTCCTTTATTTCAAAATCGTTTTGAAGAAATATCTTAGAAGAGAAAACACGTTTTGTGCAGGTATTCTGGCAAAATTATCTCGTGCTGTTGGTGACATGTTTTCAACATGTTTGTGGTATGTATGCCACAAGCTGCCACATCTTTAGGACATGTGGATGACATGTATATGGCATGTTTATGACATGTATATGGCTCTCAGGTGTGTCTGGAAATATCGTTGACACTTAATTCTCTTATTAAACGTTACCTCTAAAAGGCTTTTCCACATCTCTCTCTCTCTCTCTCTCTCTCTCTCTCTCTCTAGGCCTCCTCTCTGTCCAGTGCTGTTCGTCCGTTCGTCTGTCAATAATTAATCAACGAAATGATGAGCCTGATTATATATTCTGTCGTGTTATATCTCCAAATTCGGAGCCATTTCGCTCAAAGATGATCTCACCACCCCAGTGGAAACGTGATTATATAAAAAAAGAAAAGATAAGCCTTCATTAGTATAATCAGGAGTTGGTTTAGGCTTCTAGAATATTGAAAAATATAATCTGGTATCAATTTTGTTTTATGAAAATGAATTAATGGTATGTGATGCAAAGATATAGAATTTATTTTATGGCCTCGTACCGAAAACTTATTGAGCATGATCAGAATATTGGAAAATAAGTTGTATGGAATCAAATTGATCGTATATGACAAAAAATAATTTTTTCATGTAACTCGTTAAACGTATAAAGAACTTTTTAAATATGACTAGAATATTGAAAATTAAAATCTGGTGACAATTTTGTTCTATGAAAATGAATTAATGATATGTGGTGCAAAGAAATAGTTATTTTTCATGTAACTACATCAAACGTATATATAAAAAAGTTGATTTTGATTAGAATGTTGGAAAATAAAATGTAACATCAATTTTGTTTTAAGAAACTAAATTGATTTTATGTGATGCAAAAGAATATAAAATTTCTTTTATGGGAACAAATTTATTGTATATGATACAAGAAAAATAGATTTTTTTCATATAACTCGTCAAACATATTTAAAAAAAACTTGTTGGTTATGATTAGAGAATTGGAAAATAAAATCTGACATTAATTTTCTCTCATAGCTTGAACATTTCTCCTTCGTTTGAAAGAGTGGTTCGAGCGGAAATATAATATAAACATACTTTCTTCGGAGTGGAAATATGATGAACAATACCGTATTACTCTCAGGAGAATGGACGGAAATATGCATACAGAAGATTTATAGAAATTATAAAGCCATTACGTGGAATTATAAATTTTAAAACGCAGGTACAAAAATATGAAATACTATTACCATCTGAGATGTCTGTTATGTTGGCAAAGTCACTGTGCGGAATCATAAAAACGAAGGTACAAAAATACCTAAAGTACTGTTGGTATTTGCGGTTTATCCTTCACGTATTTCAACTTGGCAAAACTTCCCTTTCCCTTCGTGCAACATGCGATCTTGCAACAACTGACGAACGAATATGAATAATCAACTTTGCAATTCAATTAGTTCTCGCTGTCTACGGCAAAGGTAGGCGCGTAAGCTGCTCGCATCTTATTCGTTAACTTAATTAGGAGAAGGTGTACTGTCACTCGTAGCTAGCAGCTAGCAGGCTCGTTATCGAATTATCCAGGCTGGAAATGTTTCAGGGAGAATTATGTGAAGTTCAGTGAATAATAGGAAGGTAGATTTTGTACTTCGGTTTTTGGTGGTCGCGATGACAATATTTGGATGCAAGTTTTGATTGGTAGGACCTACATTGGAGTTCTGTTTACAATTTGCTTTCCGTGGAGTACTGTGGACGGTGCCTAATGTTCTTTGTAGGGGTCTCATATGGCCAGCATATCTCTTCCTACAAAGCTGTTCACCTCTCTCTCTCTCTCTCTCTCTCTCTCTCTCTCTCTCTCTCTCTCTCTCTCAGCCTTTGCTACCCAGATCACTTTTTATTCTCTTCTCTTTCTTTGCACAACATACCTCTTCCTACGGAGCTATCCAACTCTCTCTCTCTCTCTCTCTCTCTCTCTAACTTTTTCTCTCTAATCCTTCTCCCCCAGATCAGTTGTTATTTTATTCTATCTTTTGGCCACCAGATCTCTTCATACATAGCTATCCATCTCTCTCTCTCTCTTCTCTCTCTCTCTCTCTCTCTCTCTCTCTCTCTCTCCGTAACCATTCTCACTCAGTTCGGTTGATATTCCAATTCGACTTTTATTAAAGAATGCACCTCCAAACTGTCAGATTGTATTAAATGGATCAAGTTCCATAATTCAAACATTGATGGCTCCGGTAAACTCTCTGAAAAGACATGATATCTGGGCATTCCGGTTCCATGAAATATATAATATGAATGCCATGAGAGCTATCATTTTGATTCGAAGCAACTCTGGTGCTGAATTATTTTTAAAGTTTTCGAGACAACAGATTTCGCGGTTAAAACGTCGGCAAAATTCAGATGGATATTCTGGCTTTGTTTAATGGAAAACACATCAGAAATGAATCATCAAACAAGAACTGTTTGGGAGGTGCATTTTGTAGACGATTAGGAAGCCAATTCAAAATGATTTCCAAGAGAGTTTCTCAAAACGGTCGTGAGGTTTCAAACACAGATAGAAAAAAAAAAAATAAATAAAACCGTTGATTGAAGAAGCTGTAGACCGGACAAAGCATCAAGCGGAAATATTTCAGATGCTTCCGTGAGAAGAAATATTCGCGGATTATTTTTATTAGGGAAATATTCAGAGGGACAGGGTATAACAATGAAGGAGTGGATGGATATTTCGTAGGATGAAAACTGCGGGCAAAAATGTATGTAAAAAATATGATAACACGATACTCTGTGGGAATTTGCGTTGCAATTGTTAATATTCAAATTCCTTTGTACGACTTCGAAGACTTTGCCATAAAATGTTATAATGTTAAAGGAACCTGTTGGGGAATGAACATTTCAAAATGCTGCCAGTGACCCGTTTTAAGAATATATATATATATATATATATATATATATATATATATATATAAAATAAACAAAGAAACCAACAAATTATGATTACTGTGTATAAATAATTTTGATTAAAACGATATCCTCCAAAAGAGGTTATTTACTGAAATGAGGAAAATTCTTAAACATTCATAATTCAAAGGAAGAGAGAGAGAGAGAGAGAGAGAGAGAGAGAGAGAGAGGTGGGGGTGAGAGAGGGTTGTTCTTAAGACTTTAGCGTTGCCTTACGCCACGAAACATTTTAAAAGAATATTTATGGCTTTTTCAACAGAGCAGCATCGTCTCCCCTGGATGCTGCGAGAGATCAACTCAGATTTAGAGACGCGATGCGTTGTATTCAGGCGCTTCTAAAGTAGCTTGGTAAAATACTGCTAAGGGTCTCGATGTATTATGATGTATTTTACGATTTTGTGCTCTCTCTCTCTCTCTCTCTCTCTCTCTCTCTCTCTCTCTCTCCTCGAGTCTTTCTTAGCTTTCTCTGTCTCATCTGATCATTCCCTTAATCCCCTTCCTTTCTCTCTCTGAGTCTTTCTTAGCTTTCTCTGTCTCATCTGATCATTCTTATCCTTCCCTCTCTCTGAGTCTTTCCTAACTTACGCTGTTTCTCATCTGACTTCTCTCTCTCTTACTCTTAGCAGATATGAAGCCATTTAGAGGAGAGAGAGAGAGAGAGAGAGAGAGAGAGAGAGAGAGAGAGAGAGATGGAACATTTTAAATTTTCGAGTAGCGTTCATCTCAGACCTTAAATTTACAAATGAGAGAGACCTTACATCTTGTTCGGGTTGCCCCAGGTCCCTCAGTGTGAGGCACCTCTAATGTCTACCAGAGAGTTGTTAGTGCATCTCCCGGTATATTTTGCATCTTCCAATCTTGGATGGTCTGGGATGCGGCTTAGATATTTGTCGAGATAATTCTTAAACACATCTACGCTCACTCCTGATATATTCCTCAGATGAGCTGGCAAGGCATTGAATAGACGCTGCATTATCGATGCTGGTGCGTAGTGGATTAATGTTCTGTGTGCTTTCCTTATTTTTCCTGATATAGTTTTTGGCACTATTAATCTACCTCTGCTTGCTCTTTCTGATATTTTTAGCTCCATGATGTTTTCAGCTATTCCTTCTATCTGTTTCCATGCCTGAATTATCATGTAGCGTTCTCTTCTCCTTTCTAGACTATACAATTTTAAGGATTGTAGTCTTTCCCATTATTCAAGGTCCTTAACTTCTTCTATTCTAGCTGTAAAGGACCTTTGTACACTCTCTAATTGTGCAATATCCTTTTGATAGTGTGGGTACCATATCTTATTGCAATATTCAAGTGGACTACGAACATATGTTTTATAAAGCATAATCATGTGTTCAGCTTTTCTTGTTTTGAAATGCCGTAACAACATTCCCATTTTTGCTTTACATTTTGCCAATAGAATTGCTATTTGAACACTGCATAACATGTTCCTATTCCACATCACACCAAGGTCTTTAACTGATTCCTTATTTGTGATTGTCTCATTATTAGGTCCCCTATATGCATATAGCTTTCCTTCTCTGTCTCCATAATTTATTGATTGAAATTTATCAGAGTTAAATACCATCCTATTTACCTCTGCCCAATCATACACTTTGTTAAGGTCTCTTTGTAGCGCGTTCCTATCTTCATCACAAGTAATGTCTCTATTTATTCTTGTGTCATCGGCGAAACTACTCACTACCGAGTCCTTAACATTACTGTCTATGTCTGCAATCATAATAACAAACAGTAATGCAGCTAACACCATACCTTGTGGCACACCGGATATTACCTTAGCTTCATCCGATTTCTCATCGTTTGCAATAACTATCTGTTTTCTGTTGTGTAAAAATTCTTTTAACCATCTTCCTATTTTATCCACTATATTATGTTTTCTAATTTTCTTCGCTAATATATTAAGGTCTATCTTGTCAAAAGCTTTTGCAAAGTCTAGATAAACCACATCTGTTTCATTTCCGCTTTTCATATTTTTGTATATGTTCTCACAGTGGACTAACAGTTGGGTTTGTGTACTTTTTCCGGGTACAAAACCATGTTGTCCTATATTAAACAAATTATTTTTTATTAAATGTTTCATAATATTTTTCTTCATTACCCTTTCATACACTTTCATAATATGTGATGTTAAACTCACAGGCCTATAATTACTTGCCTCTAGTCTTGGTCCACTTTTGAAAGTAGGGGTAATATATGCTAATTTGTGCTCATCATAAATCTTGCCTGTATCTACACTTTGTCTTAGTAATATTGCAAGTGGCTTTGCGATAGAATGAACTACTTTCTTTAACAAAATAACAGGGACACCATCAGGCCCTGCAGCAGCTCCATTTTTAATTTCATTAATAGCCTACACAATATCAGCTTCATTAATATCTATGTCAGCTAAATATTCACTATTTTCGTCCCTTACTTCTATATCATTATCTTCATTATCAATTCTAGGGGTGAATTCTCTCTTATATCGTCGTTCTGCCAATATGTTGCATATTTCCTTTTTTTCATTCGTTAATCTCCCTTCAATTCTTAGAGGGCCTATCTTTTTCGCGTATGAGTATAATAGTTTGGGGTTTTGCTTGATATTTACTAGGGTTTTTTCTTCCAAGTCCCGTTTTTCATTTTCTTTTGATTGTATAATCTGTTGTTCTGCATTTTCTATCTTACTTTTTAGTTCTATAACTTTCCATGCATATTTTTCTTTTGCAAGACCTTTTTTCCACTTTCTGATTTTCTGGAACAACATCCTTCTGTCTCTTGGTATGCATGACTGATGTTTACTTTTCTTCTTCGGTATATATTTATCCACTATTTTCTCTAATATTTTATATAATATCTCCGTATTTACCCTTATGTCATCACTTACGAAAATATTATCCCAATCTTTGTTTAATTCTTCATTTATTTCTGACCATTTTATATTTTTACTGTAGAAGTTGTATTTTCCATATCCTTCCCACTTTTTCATTTCTTGCTTACCTCTGTTTTCATTTCCTTTGGAATGGACTGTTAATTCTATGACATTATGGTCTGAAATACTCGCATTATAAACTATTATTTCTTTAACATAATTCACCTCGTTCACAAATACTAGAGAGAGAGAGAGAGAGAGAGAGAGAGAGAGAGAGAGAGAGAGAGAGAGAGAGAGAGAGAGGAAAAATATCTCAGTTTTCAAGTACTGATCGTCTGGGGCTTTAAGAGTCGTCAAAAAGAAACAAAAATTAATTTTAGAAACGTACAAAATTGAATCCTGAAATATGCAATTTTTTCAATCAATTCCAGTGATTTTAATTCAATCCTTCTACTTTTAAATGAACACCAATTTCACTATCATTCCCCTTCCCCCCATACATAACTCAATCACTTCCCCATTCCGTACCATTCCATATTCTATGGCTATATGAATAACTATCACACCACTTACATTCAGATTGATATCAAATTGATATATATATATATATATATATATATATATATATATATATATATATATATATATATATATATATTTCGAACTAATGCATTTTGTAAATTGGCTTTTCCAGCTTTTGGTAATTACTGTCATATCTGTTCGTTGCAAATAGATTTAAATGAACTAATCCGTCCTCATATTTGAGTTTGTGGATTGGAGTGATAGATTGAGGTGATGGTGTTATGTTGTGTGTTTCTGCATTGGGGGATGTGGGGTGGGTATTTTATATGTCAGGGAGACTATGGGGCATTGCGAGAAGGTATTTTCATGTCAGGGGGACTTTGGGGATTGGAAAATGGTGGTTTTATGTCATAGAGTCTTTTGGGGACTGAGAAAATGAGAAAATGAAATTTTATATCGTAGTGTCTCTGAGGGATTGGAAAAGGCAGTTTTATACCAGGGAGTCTGTGGGGGATTGTGAAAGGGTAGTTTTATATCATGGAATCTGTAGGGATTGGAAAAAGTGGGTGTATGTCAGGGAATATGTGGAGTATTGGGGAAAGGGAGTTTTACGTCAAGGAGTCTGTAAGGGGATTGGGAAAAGGAAGCTTTTTGCCAGGGAGTCTGCGAGGGATTGGAAAAGGTAAGTTGTATAACAGGGAATTTGTGGTCAATCGGGAAGGGTATTAATAAACCAAAATTGAAAAACTTTGTGCAAATATTTCTCAGGTACGAAAGTAATCACATCTTTGTACCTTCATTTTCATTCTTCCCACATTCTGCCCACAAATTCCTCCATTCACCCCCTTCCTCCCTCCCCCACAAAACGAGAACATTTGCATAACTCGACGCTGTCACATTTCCCCCCTCCTCCCTTCCCTCTCTTCATTTCTTACTCCTTTCTTTCTTGTCCTGTCGTCATATCTCTTGTCTCATGTCCAATTATTTCGTCATTTCCATCTTGGTGGGTGGCATTCAGCTGCTTTGTATATTCTGCCTTGTGCTA
>NC_061105.1:17300462-17302962 GCF_015104395.2 Macrobrachium nipponense | reverse complement strand
CTCACGCTACTGAGAGTAATTTTTAATTAGAGACCTTGTTTGGTTAGTAAGAGTGCTGAGGTACACAACAATCCTCTCATTTCCTTTCCGTACATTGTTAAACATATATCGCCCTCACCTGAGCTGAGAAAAGTGCTGGCATAAGGTTAGGTAGATCGGAATTAGGTGTTTATCTTGAATTAGGTCATCGTCCTCCCGAAGGCTTTTACTTCCTGTGTGGCAAAACTGAAGAGCTTGTTTGCATTTGCTGAATTTATAACAAAAACGACAGCAGTTGGTTGGAAAAGAAGAAGAAGAAGAAGAAGAAGAAGAAGAAGAAAAACGACTTTCATTAATCAAAGTTGCCGTAGAATACAAGTTTGCTTTTATTATATTTTTTTCCTTCATGTGTGACAAATGCCTTGTAGCCAGCTGCTGTGCAGCTGGCCTTAATTAAATATACCAGTCATACTCTCTCTCTCTCTCTCTCTCTCTCTCTAAGATAATCTCATACGAAGGGCTGTGTCTAAAGTAATGAATATTTAGATTTCTGTGGACTTATGAAAAGGCTATTCGAAAGTAAATGGCTCGAAAAGGGAAGTCTATTTTTTGTATTTCAGAAATATATGCATATATATTTGCATATATATATAATATTATTATATATATATATATAATTTAGATATCATAAAATCCACGTAAAGAACACGCTGCCAGATTAACAAACTGTTACCCCTCCCCCCTTCTGTTTATGTATATAAAGCTTTGGATTTTGTGACCATTCTCAAATATATTTATATATATATATCTATATATATATATATATATATATATATAATTATTTATATATATATATATATATATATATATATATACATATATATATATAATATATATATATATATACTTAACCCCCCTAACAAAACTACACAAATGACAACTCTTACCTGTCAGTAGCAGCCGGCCTCTCTCGCGCCATTTTTTCCCTTTGAATAGGACAAGCTAGCTTCCAAAATAAACAAAAGCTATTTCATGTACAGTGAATTTTTTTTCATGAGAGGGTCATGAGAGCAACTTCACTGAAGTTTGGGCGCCAGTAGGAATATAAGTTGTGCGTTGAAACGCCCTAACTTCTCGGGAAGTTCAAACTTGATGCAAATGCTTTTATGTTGATGAGGCTCGCTTGAGTCTAATTTTGTCAGTTTTTTTTTAATTTGTTCTTATTTGTTTTTCTTTGTTGTGTTCTTTTGAGTTTTTTTTACTTTTTAGCTTAGGGGCATTCCTTTATTTCAACTAGGTTTGTAGCTGGGAGTAATAATATATATATATATATGTATAATATATATATATTATTATATATATATATATATATATATATATATATATATATATATATACAGTAAGTCCTCGGGTTACGCTGGTCTCGACTTACGATGTTTCGTGGTTACGAACGCGCCCCCATAAAAATATAAAAAATAATATTATGCGTCGTTCTGTCTTACGCCGTTTAGCGTCGTAAGCAACGTAAACAAACGCAAACTAGTTCCGGGCGCACGGCGGAAGAATACGCTTTGTGGGGGATAGGACGGCGTCGCTTCGCTACGCTCATTCCTCGCCCATACGCCATTTTGGTTGTTTACGCTGCCTCTCTCTCCCTCGTGTTGTATCGTTTTTGTAGCTTTTTGCTCTTTGTTATGGCTCCCAAGCGCAAGGCGGACTCTTCTGATGGTAGTGCATCGAAGAAAAGAAAGGCCATCACCATGGAAATTAAAGTGGACATTATAAAGCAATCTGAGAAGGGAGAAACGCCAACAAACATTGGCTGCTCGCTTGGCCTTAGCCATTCGACCGTTGCTACCATTATCAAAGATAAAGAGCGCATCGTTGAACATGTGAAAGGATCTGCTCCTATGAAAGCGACAGTGATAAGTAAGCAGCGTAGTGGTCTAATAATTGAAATGGAAAGGTTATTGGTGCTTTGGTTGGAAGACCAAAATCAACGGCGTATCCCAGTCAGCCTTATGGTGATTCAGGAGAAGGCGAAAAGATTGTTTGAAGCGTTGAAAAAGAAAAGGGGGAGGGAAGTGAAAGTGAAGAGTTTGTGGCTAGTAGGGGTTGGTTTATGCGATTTAAGGCTCGGGCCAATTACCATAACCTTAAAGTGCAAGGTGAAGCTGCTAGTGGGGATGAGAAAGCAGCGAGGGAATTTCCTAAAGCGTTGTCTGAGATAATTAAGGAGGGGGGTTATTCTGCTCAGCAAGTGTTTAACGTGGATGAGACAGGTTTGTTTTGGAAGCGTATGCCTAACCGCACTTACATCCAAGAGGAGGAAGTCAGCACCCGGTCATAAAGCCAGCAAAGAGAGGCCTAACTTTACTTCTTGGGGGTAATGCAGCTGGTGACTTCAAACTGAAGCCCTTGTTGGTGTATCAGGCTGAAAATCCAAGGGCACTCAATGGCATTTGGAAGGGTCAACTACCAGTAATTTGGAAGTCCAACAAGAAGGCATGGGTGACACTTG
>NC_061105.1:17260462-17287962 GCF_015104395.2 Macrobrachium nipponense | reverse complement strand
ATATATATATAGAGAGAGAGAGAGGAGGAGAAGAGAAAAGAGAGAGATGAGAGAAAGAGAGCGAGAGGAGAGAGAAGAGAGAGAGAGAGTGAGTGAGAGAGATTGGTAATATATTTTAGCATAGGCATTGTTCTTGCATACAGAAATCCATGAGTACATTGATACTTGGAGAGAGAGAGAGAGAGAGAGAGAGAGAGAGAGATTGATAATATATTTTAGCATAGACATTGTTCTTGCATACAGAAATCCATGAGTACATTGATACTTGGAGAGAGAGAGAGAGAGAGAGAGAGAGAGAGAGAGAGAGAGAGAGACCTACCTTACAGACCTTACATCTTGTTCGGGTTGCCCCAGGTCCCTCAGTGTGAGGCACCTCTAATGTCTACCAGAGAGTTGCTAGTACATCTTCCGGTATATTTTGCATCTTCCAATCTTGGATGGTCTGGGATGCGGCTTAGATATTTGTCGAGCTTATTCTTAAACACATCTACGCTCACTCCTGATATATTCCTCAGATGAGCTGGCAACGCATTGAATAGTCGCTGCATTATCGATGCTGGTTCGTAGTGGATTAATGTTCTGTGTGCTTTCCTTATTTTTCCTGGTATAGTTTTGGGCACTATTAATCTACCTCTGCTTGCTCTTTCTGATATTTTTAGCTCCATGATGTTTTCGGCAAATTCCTTCTAATCTGTTTTCCATGCCTGAATTATCCATGTAGACGGTTCTCTTCTCCTATCTAGACTATATAATTTTAAGGATTGTAGTCTTTCCCAGTAGTCAAGGTCCTTAACTTCTTCTATTCTTGCTGTAAAGGACCTTTGTACACTCTCTATTTGTGCAATATCCTTTTGATAGTGTGGGTACCATATCATATTACAATATTCAAGTGGACTACGAACATATGTTTTATAAAGCATAATCATGTGTTCAGTTTTTCTTGTTTTGAAATGCCGTATCAACATTCCCATTTTTGCTTTACATTTTGCCAATAGAATTGCTATTTGATCATTGCATAACATGTTCCTTTTCATCATCACACCAAGGTCTTTAACTGCTTCCTTATTTGTGATTGTCTCATTATTAGGTCCCCTATATGCATATAGCTTTCCTTCTCTGTCTCCATAATTTATTGATTCAAATTTATTAGAGTTGAATACCATCCTATTTACCTCTGCCCAATCATATACTTTGTTAAGGTTTCCTGTAGCGCGTTCCTATTTTCATCAAAAGTAATTTCTCTACTTATTCTTGTGTCATCGGCGAAACTACTCACTACCGAGTCCTTAACATTACTGTCTATGTCTGCAATCATAATAACAAACAGTAATGCAGCTAACACCGTACCTTGTGGCACACCGGATATTACCTTAGCTTCATCCGATTTCTCATCGTTTGCAATAACTATCTGTTTTCTGTTGTGTAAAAATTCTTTGAACCATCTTCCTACTTTATTCACTACTTGCTACTTGTCAATTATCAATGACGGATGCATAATTGTAATTGTTGGAGAAAAGAGAGAGAAGAGAGGAGAAAAAGAGAGGGGAGATGAATGGAGAGAGAGAGAGAGAGAGAGAGAGAGAGAGAGAGAGATAGGAAAATTATTGGTACATCACAGAAGGTTAAATACTTACTGAAGAAGAAGAAGAAGAAGAAGAAGAGAAGAGAGAGAGAGATAGAGAAAATTAAGGAAATTCAAGGTACACCACAGAGTTAATACTTTATTGAAGAGAGAGAAGAAGAGAAGAGATAAAAGAAGAAGAAGAGAGAGTAGGGAAGAAGAAGAGAGAGAGAGAGAGAGAGTCATAAACATTCCGTGACTTTTCACATTAGGATCAATTATGCCAGAGTTCAAACTCAATTAGGGCAGCCTATTCTACTCCAGGTGGAGTGAATTAGGCCTTCTTGGCGTCTCGGTGAAGGTAATAGAAAGAGAAAGCAACCTCAAAGGCTTCGAATGAACTTAATGGAAATGTGGGGGGCTGTCGGGAGCAGTTCCCCCCCCCTGAACAAGCGAGAAGGAACCGTCGGGTAAAACAAGGAATATCCTCGACATGCGAAGGATATTGCGAAGGATATTGCGAAGGATATTTTTAATAATAATTAATAATAATAATAATATTTATCATCGTGTACTCGGGGAGTAAGCCTACGACGTAATTTGTTGTTATTGTTCCTGGAGAGGGCTAGGAAAGGTCTATGGAAGAGTCTTAATAGGTCTGAGATAGGTGATTTGCGTTGCGTTAAAGATACAAATTTTTAGGATAGGATATTTATCATTTATTCATTAGAAGTGAAATGTGAAAAATGAATAATGTACATGTTAAGCGGTACAGAAAAATTACTTGTAAAACAATAAAGCGTATCTATTTTAATTTACGCCGGCGAGACAAGGCTCTATTTGACCATAGATTTTAGGATGTTTTAATTCCCGTCAATTTAGGAATATAATGTTTACAACTTATGCATGAGGGGAAAATCTTGCACGCATCCCAAGTAAGCTGGTGGTCGAATCACGCCTTGCTATTATTATTTCAGTAGATGAAACCTGTCCACAGGGAACAAGCCCAGGCCACTGACTTGAAATTCAAGCTTCCAAAAAATTTTGGTTTCAACCTCCCGCTGCAGACCCCACGCTGCAGCAGTGATCATGATACAGAAGCCAGTGATTTTCCGTCGCCCCGGGGAGACACGAACCCACCACATCTGAGCGGCATACCACGAGACTAACCACCGTACCAGCGGAACAGAGAATACGGTAATCGAGAAGAAATTCTTGAAACGTAAAAGAATGCTTTATAGTTTTAGAACAAAATTGCGGTTATCATCAGCAAAGTCTAGCGCACGGTTGTAGTAGTAGAAATATTGAAGGAAAGTTTAAAAGTATATCGTAATATTGTAATTTTATAATTCTACTGGTAGATGCTAAGAGATTTTGGCAATATATATATATATATATATATATATATATATATATATATATATATATATATATATATATATATATATATAAAATCATAGGCAGAAATCCAAACGCTTTCGTCTTTACTAGGACATTCTCCCTTGACAACGTCTTAGTAAAGACGAAAGCGCTTGGATTTCTGCCTATCTTTTTCCTTTGGTATTCGTTTATTTAATGAAGTCTGTGCATATACTGTGATTTTTAAGCATGTTATATATATATATATATAATATATATATATATATAATATATATATATATATATATATATATATATATATAGATAGATAGATAGATAGGTAGATAGAGGCATTCTTATTGAAGAAGAAGAAGAAGGAGACGAAGAGAGAGAGAGAGAGAGAGAGAGAGAGAGAGAGAGAGAGAGTAGAATTGACACAAAACAGCCACAACGATTGATTTCAATTACAACTTCTGCAATAAATATCATCACTTTTGATTCTTCCCAAACTTAGTAGAAACATCTAAGTAAAAAAAAAATGCATTATCACTTTTAGTCATCCACACAGATGCCTCATCAGCAACACGACGAACCCCTGCCACCCCCCTACCCCCAACTCCCTTCACGTATATTCCAAAAGTTTATTCCCAGGATATCAAAAGGCGAAAGACGACATGCGAATGAAAAAAAAAAGATGAAAAAAGGCAAATGAATAACAATAAAGGATGCTTTGCTATCCTGTAGGTAATGGGAAAGGATCTGAATACACGGAAAGGGATGCCCAGATGAAAGTCCTTCTATAAAGGACTCCATAAAGGCGATGGGAGTTTGATGTGAGGATATGTAGGAATCATCAGGTTCCTGATGACTCTCAAATATCTACGGAGTTGGACGGATGAGGAAGGATGTAGCAATTCGTTTGCCTGTCAGAATATCTATCTATCTATCTATCTATCTATCTATCTATATATCTATCTATATATATATATATATATATATATATATATATATATATAGAGAGAGAGAGAGAGAGAGAGAGAGAGAGAGAGAGAGAGAGTCCACGAAGTAGAAGGGGAAAATTCTGGGAGTATTTATTGTTTTAGATCAAAATTGGAGATGGATTCAGAGGGAGAAGTAAGAAGATGTAGGAAGTAAGGAAGAGGAGAGGGAGGAATAGGAAAAGAGAAAACGAGATGAGGAGTGGAAGTGGACGCGAGAGGAGAGCAACTGGTAGAAGTGACTGAGGAGTTGCAGGGATTAGGATGTCTTAAAGACTTGTTAGTCCATCCGAGGAGATATCGTGTGCTCAATTATCTCTAGGAGAAGGTTCTGCTGTTCATTCAGTGTATTAATGATTTTGTCCTGGTTACTGGAAAGACAAACGAAGAAGAAGAAGAAGAAGAAGAAAAAAAGAGTCAATTGAGATACTAAACACTTTACCAGACAATGAAGGCTTTTGGAATTGTCAAAACCTTAAAAACAATTTTAATATCATAGAACTATCAATCCCTCAGTCATTTGTCCATCCTCCACAGCCAGTACCCAGTCATAATTGTTCCACGAAACCTTCGGGTATTAGATTCGCACTGACCCGGAATTAGTATCCGTGAGAGAGACGATACGGGTCATAATTAAGGGAGGTCATAACAGCGCTCTTCCCAAATTACCTAATTGACCTGAGGCAAATTGGGAATGCGTATCCTGAAGGGAATACGATTAAGGATTGTTGGTAACAATGGTGGTCATTATAATGGGATTTCCAGACGACATGTTGCACTCTATTTTAATAGGAATATGTTCCTCATACATTCTATTTGAATTAATTTCAAGTTGAGAGTGGTTTTCTTATCTAATCTGTTAGACATTGTTTGAAAGGGAATGCTTTTCTTATCTAATCTGTTAGATATTATTTGAAAGGGAATATTGTTCTTATCTAATCTGTTAGATATTGTTTAAAAGGGGATGTTTTTCTCCTCTAATCTGTTAGACATTTGTTAAAAGGGAATGTTATTTTAATCTAATCTGTTAGATATTGCTTAAAAGGAAATGTTTTTCTTATCTAATCAGTTAGATATCGTTTAAAAGTGAATGTTTTTCTTATCTAATCTGTTAGATATTGTTTAAAAGGGAATGTTTTTTCTGATCTAATTTGTTAGGTATTATTTAAAAGGCAATGTTTTTCGTGAATTTATTCGACCTGATTTCAGTGGACGTATGGGCCACTGACTTGTAGGTCCAAATGGCAGCGGTTCCGATGTGTCCTCAGCTATTTGACCTGATTAACATTTGTATTTATTTCCTCATGGGAGCGTAATGATTTTGTATACATATATACATAATATATATATATATATATATATATATATATATATATAATATATATATATATATACATATATATATATATATATAACATATATATATATATATATATGTATATATATATATATATATATATATATATATATATATATATATATATATATATATATATATGTGTGTGTGTGTGTGTGTGTGTGTGTGTGTGTGTGTGTGTGTGTATGAAACAAAGACCAATAATACAACCACTTTACCACGGGAACCACTACCAAAACAGACAAGATAATATCACAAAGAGAGAGAGAGAGAGAGAGAGAGAGAGAGAGAGAGAGAGAGAGAGAAAGCTATACTAGACGCTTCACTCAGCAATGAGTACGACGGGTAGTAGACCCACTGACTCACCTACAACGCCGAATCACCGAAATAGTCCGCAATCTCGGTGACATTCCGCCGATGACGGCGCCGTTCGCTGCCAACAACGAGCAACACCGAGTCTCGCTGTGTCTCACTTAGCATATGTTTCTGTCGTGTTTGTGTCTGATGCGCCGTTCGGATTGCTTTTGTTGCGTTTGTTGCGACTGTCTTGGTTATTTTGCGCTCTTGTTTACGAATATGTGACGTTCGTTCTTTGTTGGGCATGTCTTAGTTTGTTTGTGCTCTTGTTTATGAATATGTGACGTTCATTGTTTGTTGGGCGTGTCTTAATTGTTTGTGCTCTTGTTTACGAATATGTTGGGTAAGGGCGCATCCGCACTTGCGCAAAGTGAGATTGTTTGAGCTGTTAATTTCTAGCGTAATTAGTGACGATTATGCAGATTTTCTTGGATGAGAAGCAGTTAAAATCTCTCTCTCTCTCTCTCTCTCCTCTCTCTCTCTCTCTCTCTCTCTTGAGAGAGAGAGAGAGAGAGAGAGAGAGAGAGAGAGAGAGAGAGAGAGAGAGCGAGAGAAGTAAACGTATTTCGGTATTATCTCTAATTTTAGGAAAGGTACTAACCAAAGACGATCATCAAAATAAATGACATCACGACATCATTAAGGAAGACATCTTGGCTAATTTGCATATCATTCGACGCCTTTTCAATCTGTCTCTCATGTCAACTCCTGACTCTCAACTCGATGCACTAAAGGCTGAACTGCTGAATCAGGAAAATCCGGCTAATCAGCAAAATCCCGTCTCATGGAGGGATTACGAAAAATCCCCTTCCCGGCCGTAATGTATCGGCGTAAATCCGATGCATTTCTCACTGTAAAATCCGGCTGCATTGCTAATGCATCATTAGCCCTGCTACTGCAAACAAAATTTTGGATCCGGATTTCGTGCTGGCTTAAAAGTCTATGAATAGATCGTTTGTATTATTTTGTTTATCTATTTTTAATGTACGTACGCCTTTGCAAGAGCAACTATATCATTATTTTAAAAGCATTTCAAAATCTATTTTTAATATTTTGTTTAGCTATTTTTAACGTGCCTCTTTGCATGAGTAATTGTAACATTTGCAAGCATATCAAAGTCTATTTACAGATACCTTTGGTTATTCTATGAATCCATTTTTATATGTAAGCCTTTGAACGAGTAAGTGTGATTTATTATTATAAATCTAAAAGTTTTGTCGTTTTACTTTCAGCCAGATATCAAAACCGATTTAACGATCAGTTTCACTATTTCATTCACCTATTTTCAGGTAAGCCTTTGAAAGAGTCATTGTGACTTGGTATTTTGAAAGCTTCGTCATTTCATTGTTATATATTTTATACCTAATACAAACAAATGAAAGATATCATAGGAGGAAAAATGTTTATTGTGATATATTACTTTAATGGTTTTGTTATTTCATTTTTATATTATGTTGTACCAAATACAACAGAATAGAAATTATGAGGTTAAAATGGATTACGAGAAAATCCTTTTCAACTCCCTCCTCCGCCCCCACCCCCACCCCCGCCCCCCAAACACACAACCACACAAAGATAGTAATTTCAGCCCCTAAAATAAATATTATCAGCGCATGAAACGAAACAAAGCCATCAAGAAAAAAACTGATAAAAGCCTCACTTGTTTGAGAAAGATAATAATGAAAGAATACATTTGAAATTTGGAGAAATATCTCCGGACTTTTATCAGTATTCCCCGAAGCGTCGCGTCTTCCGAAATGCGCGACTTCGACTCTGGAACCTCTTAGAGATGTATTCTCCATATGAAAAGGAATTCTTTTCTCTCTCTCTCTCTTTCTCTCTCTCTCTCTCTCTCTCTCTCTCTCTCTCTGCCTTTCTCGGTGGGGACAGCGAGACCGAGAGATGAAATTCTTATCACATGAGGCTTTTTTTCTTTTCTTTTTTTCTCTCTCTCGTCTCTCTCCTCTCTCTCTACTCTCCACTCCTCCTCTTCTCTTCTCTCTCTGTATATGTCTATCTCTCTTACTCTCTCTCTCTCTCTCTCTATTATATATATATATATTATTATTATTATTATTATTATTATTATTATTATTATTATTTGCCAGAACAAAATTACAGATATATTTTTTATTTGCCAGAAAAAAAATGACAGACATATTATTAAATTTACCTAAGATAAATTAGAAAACATAGGAATGCTTAAAAAATCCATGACAGGGCTAAAGAACAATAATGACTGAAAATAAAACCGGGAATGCGCATATGAGAGAGAGAGAGAGAGAGCTGCGAGGCACCGAGTGTAAAAACATCTTTAGGAAATTGTACCCTCTCATTGTGCAAGGCAGATATTGAATTCTGGTCTCACTCTCGACTCTCTCACTCGTGCTCAGGGAGAGAGAGAGAGAGAGAGAGAGAGAGAGAGACTGGGATTAAATATGGTAGCAGATGAAGCATCAGATGATGTAAATAGAATGAAAACATTTACTAAAAAATTTAAAATTTAGTTTATATATTTTTCTTTCTCATTACATTTATAAGTTAAGAACACTATGTCTGGTCAATTCTTGGGTGGGCAGTGGAGTTATTTTTTTTTTTTTAAATTTGCAAGTTACTCTGCGACAATTGTACAAATAATTCTCCAAAAACCGCTGCAGTTATGTTGCAACGTCATCTCTCTCCTCAAGATTCCAATATACATGAATTTCGAGGCATCTATCATAGACAATGATCTTTTTCGTAAAATCTAATAATCCTGAAATTCATTTTTAAACTGAAGTATCTTAGCCATCCTTGTCTTGTCCAATCATTTATTAAACTTAACATTTAGCAACGTTATTAAACGTATCTTTCCTCAACTAATAAAATAACAGTATTAATAATATAATAATCATGATTTTTTTTTTTATCAAACTCAAGTATCTCAGCCATCCTTGTCTTGTCTAATCCTTTATTAAACTTGACATTTAGCGATGTTATTTATCGTATTTTCCCTCAACTAATAATAAAATATATACAGCAATATACGTCACAACATTTTGCAATTCATGCATTTTTGTACTCGACGAGTTTCACTGACAACGCGAATTCTTCTAGAATCGCTTTCTACGTTACGGTTCGAGAAATGAAGTGCCAGACTGCTCTTGGTTTTGCGCGTCGCGAATTCGTGAATTCACTTCGAGAGCAGAGCAAATCTCGCGGACGTCAGATTCGAGTGATCTCTCAACAACATTGATCGGGGAGTCGGTATATCTCAAAGGAGGGAGGCTGAGCTCGCATTAAGAAGCTGGATTGTACAGTGGACGGGAAGACGCTGGTGAATATGGGTGGGAGGCTTTCTGTAGCTTATTCTCTCTCTCTTCTCTCTCTCTCTCTCTCTCTCTCTCTCTCTCTCTCTCTCTGTTTGTAATAGAGATAAAGTTGTATGGATTTGATCGGTGAAGTTAAGCGACGTTGGGTGTGGTCAGTTCTTCGTTGGGCAGTGAAGTCATGCAACATTGGACCTGGTCAGTTCTTGGGTGGGCACTGAACTTAAGCAACATTGGGCAAGGTCAATTCTTGGGTGGGCACTGAAGTTGAGCAACATTATGTCTGGTCAGTTCTTGGGTAGGCAGTGAGGTTGAGCAACGTTGGGTCTGGTCAATTTTTGGATGGGTGATCAACTGGCTATACCAACGAAAACGGAACTTGCCAGAAGTACCCATTTGAAATTTGTCTTCGTGTGTAATAAGATTAGTTGTTTCATTCACAGCAATTGTATAGAGACCCCTTAATAAAATTACGAAATAAACACAAAAAGCATTATTAAACTTCAACAATCCTCTGAAAAAAAAGTAAGACCTCTCGCTTCAATTCTACTTTGCCCAATAAAATTTAGGTAAATTACACAATGGAAACGGAGAGAGTTTTATTATGTGACCGAAAACCTATTCTGGTACGGAATGTACAGCATTAGCTGGAGAGAGGAGCAATTTGCATATCAAAGGCCACAGGATTCGAATGATATTACCACCTTGTAGGATGTCTGAGTACTTTAGGCCCTGGTGAATTCACCTTTCTCTTTCTGCCACTTTCTCGGAGAAAGTCCTTACTCTTCTTCTGGATTTCTCCTTTGTTTCAAAATCGTTTTGAAGAAATATCTTAGAAGAGAAAACACGTTTTGTGCATGTATTCTGGCAAAATTATCTCGTGCTGTTGGTGACATGTTTTCAACATGTTTGTTGGTATGCATGCCACAAGCTGCCACATCTTTAGGACATGTGGATGACATGTATATGGCATATTTATGACATGTATATGTCTCTCAGGTGTGTCTGCAAATATCGTTGACACTTAATTCTCTTATTGAACGTTACCTCTAAAAGGCTTTTCCACTCTCTCTCTCTCTCTCTCTCTCTCTCTCTCTCTCTCCTCTCTCTCTCTCTCTCTCCTTCTAGGCCTCCTCTCTGTCCAGTGCTGTTCGTCCGTTCGTCTGTCAATAATTAATCAACGAAATGATGAACTTGATTATATATTCTATCGTGTTATATCTCCAAATTCGGAGCCATTTCGCTCAAAGATGATCTCACCACCCCAGTGGAAACGTGATTATAAAAATAAAGATAAGCCTTAATTAGCATAATCAGGAGTTGGTTTAGGCTTCTAGAATATTGAAAAATAAAATCTGGTGTCAATTTTGTTCTATGAAAAGATTAATGGTATTGTGCCTGCAAAGATGAGAATTTATTTTATGGCCGTCGTACCAAAAACTTATTGAGCATGATCAGAATATTGGAAAATAAGTTTTATGGAATCAAATTGATCGTATATGATAAATTTTTTTTTTCATATAACTAGTCAAACGCATAAAGAACTTTTTAACTATGACTAGAATATTGAAAATTAAAATCTGGTGTCAATTTTGTTCTATAAAAATGAAATAGAATTATTTTTCATGAAACTTCATCAAACGTATATATAAAAAAGTTGATTTTTATTAGAAAGTTGGAAAATGAAATCTAACATCAATTTTGTTTTACGAAATCAAATCAATCTCAATTAATTAATTATTCCGGGAGCTGATTTAGGCACCTAGAATATTGAAAAATAAAATGTAACATCAATTTCGTTTTAAGAAACTAAATAGATTTTATGTGATTCAAAAGAATATAAAATCTAATATAAAAATTGTTTTATGGGATCAAATTTATTGTATATGATAAAAGAAAAATAGTTTTTTTTCCATATAACTCGTCATATTTGAAAAAACTTGTTGGTTATGATTAGAGAATTGGAAAATAAAATCTGACATTAATTTTCTCTCGTAGCTTGAACATTTCTCCTTCGTTTGAAAAAATGGTTAGAGCAGAAATATAATATAAACATACTTTCTTCGGAGTGGAAATATGATGAACAATAACGTATTACTCTCAGGAGAATGGACGGCAAGGCGGAAATATGCATACAGGACATTTATAGAAATTATAAAGCCATTACGTGGAATTATAAATTTTAAAACCCAGGTACAAAAATATGAAATACTATTACCATTTGAGATCTCTGTTTTGTTGACAAAGTCACTGTGCGGAATCATAAAAACGCAGGTACAAAAATACCTAAAGTACTGTTGGTATTTGCGGTTTATCCTTTACGTATTTCAACTTGTCAAAACTTCCCTTTCCCTTCGTGCAACATGCGATCTTGCAACAACTGACGAACGAATATGAATAATCAACTTTGCAATTTAATTAGCTCTCTCTGTCTACGGCAAAGGTAGGCGCGTAGGCTGCTCGCATCTTATTCGTTAACTTAATTAGGAGAAGGTGTACTGTCACGCGAAGCTAGCAACTCGCATCCTTGTCATCGAATTATCCCGCCTGGAAATGTTTCAGGGAGAATTATGTGAAGTTTAGTGAGTAATAGGAAGGTAGATTTTGTACTTCGGTTTTTGGTGGTCGCGAGGACAATATTTGGATGCAAGTTTTGATTGGTAGGACCTACATTGGAGTTCTGTTTACAATTTGCTTTCCGTGGAGTACTGTGGACGGTGCCTAATGTTCTTTGTAGGGGTCTCATATGGCCAGCATATCTCTTCCTACAAAGCTGTTCACCTCTCTCTCTCTCTCTCTCTCTCTCTCTCTCTCTCTCTCTCTCTCTAAACACCTTCCAGCCTATCCAGATCACTTTTTATTCTTTTCTTTGCACAACATACCTCTTCCTACGGAGCTATCCAACTCTCTCTCTCTCTCTCTCTCTCTCTCTCTCTCTCTCTCTCTAACTTTTTAACTCTCGAATCCTTCTCCCCCAGAGTCAGTTGTTATTTTATTCTATCTTTTGGCCACCAGATCTCTTCATACATAGCTATCCATCTCTCTCTCTCTCTCTCTCTCTCTCTCTCTCTCTCTCTCCGTAACCATTCTCACTCAGTTCGGTTGATATTCCAATTCGACTTTTATTAAAGAATGCACCTCCAAACTGTCAGATTGTATTAAATGGATCAAGTTCCATAATTCAAACATTGTTGGCTCCGGTAAACTCTCTGAAAAGACGTGATATCTGGGCATTCCGGTTCCATGAAATATATAATATGTATGCCATGAGAGTTATCATCTTGATTCGAAACAATTCTGGTGCTGAATTATTTTTAAAGTTTTCGAGACAACAGATTTCGCGGTTAAAACGTCGGCAAAATTCAGATGGATATTCTGGCTTTGTTTAATGGAAAACACATCAGAAATGAATCATCAAACAAGAACTGTTTGGGAGGTGCATTTTGTAGACGATTAGGAAGTCAATTCAAAAATGATTTCCAAGAGAGTTTCTCAAAACGGCGTAAAATGTTTCAGACATGATAGAAAAAAAACCCCCCCCCCAAAATAAACTTTGTGAAGAAGCTGTAGACCGGACAAAGTATCGAGTGGATATATTTCAGATGCTTCCGTGAGAAGAAATATTCGTGGAATATTTTTATTAGGGAAATATTCAGAGGGACAGGGTATAACACTGAAGGAGTGGATGGATATTTCGTAGGATGAAAACTGCGTGCAATAATGTATTTAAAAAAAAATGATAACACGACACTCTGTGGGAATTTGCGTTGCAATTGTTAATATTCAAATTCCTTTGTACGACTTCGAAGACTTTGCCACAAAATGTTATAACGTTAAAGGAACCTGTTGGGGAATGAACATTTCAAAATGTTGCCAGTGACCATTTTAAGAATATATATATATATATATATATATATATATATATATAATAAACAAAGAAACAAACAAATTATGATTACTTTGTAAAAATAATAATTTTGATTAAAACGATAACCCCCCAAAAAAGGTTATTTACTGAAATGAGAAAAATTCTTAAACATTCATAATTCAAAGGAAGAGAGAGAGAGAGAGAGAGAGAGAGAGAGAGAGAGAGAGAGAGAGAGGTGGGGTGAGGGAGGGTTGTTCTTAAGACTTTAGCGTTGCCTTACGCCACGAAACATTTTAAAAGAATATTTATGGCTTTTTCAACAGAGCAGCATCGTCTCCCCTGGATGCTGCGAGAGATCAACTCAGATTTAGAGACGCGATGCGTTGCATTCAGGCGCTTCTAAAGTAGCTTGGTAAAATACTGCTAAGGGTCTCGATGTATTATGATGTATTTTACGATTTTGTGCTCTCTCTCTCTCTCTCTCTCTCTCTCTCTCTCTTCTCTCTCTCTCTCTCTCTCCTTCGAGTCTTTCTTAGCTTTGTCTGTCTCATCTAGATTATTCTTCTCTCTCCCTCTTTCTGAGTCTTTCCTAACTTACGCTGTTTCTCATCTGACTTCTCTCTGTCTCTTACTCTTAGCAGATATGAAGCCATTTAGAGGAGAGAGAGAGAGAGAGAGAGAGAGAGAGAGAGAGAGAGAGAGAGAGAGAGAGAGATATGGAACTTTTTCAATATTCGAGTAGCGTTCATTTGAGACCTTAAAAATTTTTGACCAAAATTTATAAATGAGAGAGAGAGAGAGAGAGAGAGAGAGAGAGAGAGAGAGAGAGAGAGAGAGAGAGAGAGAGGAAAAATATCTCAGTTTTCGAGTACTGATCGTCTGGGGCTTTAAGAATTGTCAAAAATAAACAAAAATCAATTTTAGACACATGCAAAATTGAATCCTTAAATATGCAATTTTTTTTCAATCAATTCCAGTGATTTTAATTCACTCCTTCTTCTACTTTTAAATGAACACCATTTCACTATCATTCCCCTTCCCCCCTTACATAACTCAATCACTTCCCCATTCCGTACCATTCCATATTCTATGGCTATATGAATAACTATCACATCACTTACATTCAGATTGACATCAAATTGATATATTTATATATTCCAAATTGATATAAATATATTTCGAACTGATGCATTTTGTAAATTGGCTTTTCCAGCTTTCGGTAATTACTGTCATATCTGTTCGTTGCAAATAGATTTAAATGAACTAATCCGTCCTCATATTTGAGTTTGTGGATTGGAGTAATAGAATGAGGTGATAGTGTTATGTTGTGTGTTTCTGCATTGGGGGATGTGGAGTGGGTATTTTATATGTCAGGGAGACTGTAGGGCATTGCGAGAAGGTATTTTCATGTCAGGGAGACTTTGGGGATTTGAAAATGGTGGGTTTATGTCATAGAGTCTGTGGGGGTCTGAGAAAATGAGAAAATGAAATTTTATATTGTAGTGTCTCTGGGGGATTGGAAAAGGCAGTTTTATACCAGGGAGTCTGTGGGGGATTGTGAAAGGGTAGTTTTATATCATGGAATCCGTAGGGATTGGAAAAAAAGTGTGTTTATGTCAGGGAATATGTGGAGCATTGGGAAAAGGGAGTTTTACGTCAAGGAGTCTGTAAGGGGATTGGGAAAAGGCAGCTTTTTGCGAGGGAGTCTGCGAGGGATTGGAAAAGGTAAGTTGTATAACAGGGAATCTGTGGTCAATTGCGAAAGGTATTAATAAACCAAAATTGAAAAACTTTGTGCAAATATTTCTCAGTAGAAAGTAATCACATCTTTGTACCTTCATTTTCATTCTTCCCACATTCTGCCCACAAATTCCTCCATTCACCCCCTTCCTCCCTCCCCCACAAAACGAGAACATTTGCATAACTCGACACTCTCACATTTCCCCCCTCCCCCCTTCCCCCTCTTCATTTCTTACTCCTTTCTTTCTTGTCCTGTCGTCATATCTCTTGTCTCATGTCCAATTATTTCGTCATTTCCATCTTGGTGGGTGGCATTCAGCTGCTTTGTATATCCTGCCTTGTGCTATTAGGGGATATAAGTCCTTTTTGTACTCAGGTCATAACTGTTATGATGGGACGTAAGATTTTGATTTGTTTTGTTTTGCAATTCGTCTTTTATGAACTGATTTTCAGGTGAAGTTTATTCATGAGAGATGAAGTTCTATAATATTTTTGTTCAATGGGAATGTTTCAAAGGGAATATTATATTCTCAGCAGAATGATTTTACTATTGAAAATATATTATTATTATTATTATTTTTTTCTTTTTTTTTGCTCTATCACAGTCCTCCAATTCGACTGGGTGGTATTTATAGTGTGGGATCTCCGGGTTGCATCCTGCCTCCTTACGAGTCCATCACTTTTCTTACTATGTGCGCCGTTTCTAGTATCACACTCTTCTGCATGAGTCCTGGAGCTACTTCAGCGTCTAGTTTTTCTAGATTCCTTTTCAGGGATCTTGGGATCGTGCCTAGTGCTTCTATGATTACGTGTACGATTTCCACTGGTATATCCCATATCCTATCTATTTCAATTTTCAGATCTTGATACTTATCCATTTTTTCCCTCTCTTTCTCTTCAACTCTGGTGTCCCATGGTATTGCGACATCAATGAGTGATACTTTCTTCTTGACTTTGTCAATCAACGTCACGTCTGGTCTATTTGCACGTATCACCCTATCCGTCCTGATACCAAAGTCCCAGAGGATCTTTTCCTGATCGCTTTCTATCACTCCCTCAGGTTGGTGCTCGTACCACTTATTACTGCAAGGTAGCTGATGTTTCTTGCACAGGCTCCAGTGGAGGGCTTTTGCTGCTGAATCAATATGCCTCTTTTTGTGCTGGTTATGGGTAAGTGACGGGCATTCGCTTTGCTATGTGGTTTATGGTTTCATTTTTCGTATTGCACTTCCTACATATGGGAGAGATGTTATTTCCGTCTATCGTTTCTTTGAACATATCTGGTTCTTAGGGCCTGATCTTGTGCCACTGTTATCATTCCTTCAGTTTCCTTCTTTAGCTCTCCCCTCTGTAGCCATTGCCATGTGTCATCGCTGGCTAGTTCTTAAGTCTGTCTCATGTATTGTCCGTGCATTGGTTTGTTGTGCCAGTCCTCTGTTCTGTTTGTCATTCTCCTGTCTCTGTATATTTCTGGGTCTACGTCTACTTTTATTAGTCCTTCTTCCCATGCACTCTTTAGCCACTCGTCTTCACTGGTTTTCAGATATTGCCCCAGTGCTCTGTTCTCGATGTTGATGCAGTCCTCTATACTTTCGTGTTATGTATAGCCTGTCCGTATTTGCTCTTGGGTGTAGTGCTTTGTGTATTGTCATATGTTTCCTGGTTTTCTGATCTATGCTGCGGAGGTTTCTGCCTTTTCGTCCATTCCACTATTCCATGGCGCTGTATCTTGACTTACTGGGCACTGGCCCATGTTTTTTTTAATTTACGGCTTCCTTTTAATTTTCATAATTTCCGGCGTTGAGTTTTGACTTGAGTATCGCCTTGAGTCTCTGCATATATTCTTTCCGGATCGTGTCCTTCATCTCTTGGTGTTTTATATCCCCTCCTTCCATTATTCCCAGGTATTTGTATCCTGTCTCATCTATTATTATTATTATTATTATTATTATTATCATTATTATTATTATCATTATTATTATTATTATTATTATTATTATTATTATTATTATTATTATTATTATTATTATTATTTGTTGTCTTCATATGATATTCGTTTGATCATTAACATATTAAAGAGATTACAGGTATTATTATTAATATAATACTCTTTACATTTATCATCTAGATAAAACATTCGTCAATTCCTTGATATACTAAGAAAATTACAAACACATTATTATTATTATTATTATTATTATTATTATTATTATTATTATTATTATTATTATTATTATTATTATTATTATTATTATTATTATTATTGGCAGACAAAAACATATATAATACTAAGTCATACACAATAAGAATGTATCTTTCTCATAGTTACTACTAAACAGCTTGAGAACACATCTTTAACACCAAGGTAAAAAATCCTAAAACAAACACAATGTAAAAAATAGTCTTAGCCTTTGCTAACCGTTTTTGACCGTCCTTTTTTCTGCTGCTGAACGCTCCTTTGTGAGTCGACATTCGAGTCTAGGCCTTTCTCTCTTCAATTTTAAATATATTTTTTCCTTTACTAGAAGTAGGTAGTCTCGTTGTTTCCAACAATGAGTCAGACTCAGATTAAAAAGAAAATTATCCCTTCTTCCCCATTCATAGCAGATGTTCCTTTTTTACGATGATTAAAATATTACGATGTTGCAAAACTTAAAATGTTGAAATTGCGTAAAATGTTAATGCAGATGGATTCCCTAAAGGAAAAGTTTCAGGAATTCCGGAGGAATTGGAATCTATAATAAAACTGGATGTAATGTGCCAGGTATTAATGTGGTGACTGTCCCTTTTATCCAGGTATTACTGCGTTGACTGTCCTTTTTATCCAGGTATTACTGTGATGATTGTCCATTTTATCCAGGTATTACTGTGATGACTGTCCCTTTTATCCAATTATTACTTTGCTGACTTTCCGTTCCATCCAGAAACTACTGTGTTGACTGTCTCTTTTATCCAGGTATTACTTTGTCGACTGTCCTTTTTTTTCCAGTTATTAAAGTCTTGACTGTCCATTTCATCCAGATACTACTGTGTTGACTGTCCCTTTTATCCAGGTATTACTGTGTTGACTGTCCGTTTCATCCAGATATTACTGCGGTGACTGTCCCTATTGTCTAGGTATTACTGTGGTGACTGACCCTTTTATCCAGGTTCTGTTATACTTCCTTTTTCATTCCCAAGATGAAACAAATATTCACTAGACTAGACTCTTTCTGGTATTCTTAATCTAAAATCATTTCCCATTTTTAGCTTTCTGTAAAAAGAAACAATTGTGCCGGCTTTGTCTGTCCGTCCGCAGTTTTTCTGTCCGAAAATTTTCTGGCTGCTCTCAGATCTTAAAAACTGCTGGGGCTAGAGGGCTGCAAATCACTATGTTGATCATCCACTCTCCACTCATCGAACATACCCAATTGCAGCCATATAGCCTCAGTAGTTTATATTTTATTTCAGATTAAAGTTACCCATGATCGTGCTTCTGGCAACACAACAACTCAGGCCACCACGGCCGACTGACAGTTTCATGGGCAGCGGTACACTGCGCATCATATCTAGAGCACTAAAAGATAGATCTATCTTCAGTGGCCTTGATTATACGCTGTACAGGAAACTCGATTCTTCGGCGCATTATTGACTTGTTTATTTTAAACCTCCCATTTAACAATGTCTCGGAAAAGGCTCAGCCAAAAAAAAAAAAAAAAAAAAAAAACAACAACAACAGCAATTCATGCTACAACCTCAGAATGAAAAATCTGTTGTTAGAACCCAGTCAAAAAACACAATTCATACTACAACCATGGGTATTAATAATCTGTTGTTACAACCCAGCACTACGTGAAATAGGCGCAGCCAAACAACGCAATTCATGCTACAACCTCGAAATGTTGTTACAACCTATCCCTGCGTCAAATAGTCCCAGCGAAAAAAACAATTCATGCTACAACCTCGAAATGTTGTCACAACCCAGCCCTGAGTGAAATAGGCCCAGCCAAAAAAAAAAAAGAATTCATGCTATAACCCCGGAATGATTAATTTGTTGTTACAACCCAGGCCTGCGTGAAATATCTCGCCCGAAACTGCATTTGCCTCGAATTATTTCATTCAGCGGAGAGCCACTCATAAGCTGAGTTTCTGCCTAATAACCGCATCTCCTCTCGTAAATTATATTAACTGCCTCATATCAGGCAGAACGCTCAGATTATTTCAATGATTCGTTCCCCCGTCTCGGTGAGTTTTGGGTGGGTCCTCGTTTATTTCGCAAACGTTTAGTGTACAGGTATTACTGGCGACAAGAATGTGTTTATCTCAAGTTTTGGGGTGAGCGGTCTTTGAATCACAGGGAAATGAATATGTGTACAAATGATTTTGCAGGATGAATGATGATAAGTCAAATGATGGTGATAATACATAGAACTATTCAGTGCGGTTTTTGTCACCATACCCTAGTGTATATATATATATATATATATTATATCTATATATATATATATATAGATATATATATACAAATATATATATATATAATATATGTATATATAGTACATATATATATATATCATAATATATATGTATATACATATATATATGTAGTATTATATATATATAGTATATATATACATATATATATATATATATATATATATATAATATATATAGCTATATATATATAATATATATATATCTATATATACATCTATATATAAATATCATTATTTTATATATATATATATATTATATATAGCTATATATATTATATCTATATATATAATATATAATATATATATATATATAGTATATGCACAGTTAGAATTTTTAAAAAATGATAAAAAGCTGGTTTTCTGTTGAAGCGTTCCAACGTATCCTCATGAGTCTTTTCTCCCTTATTTTTTTTAAAAGTCCGAAAGTGTTTCATGTTGCAAGTGTCTCTGTTATGCAGAACAACAAAGAACACTTTTTTTTTCTCTCTCTCTCTCAGAGGAAGGCTGTTTATACTCTCCTGTTCTGTTTTTTTTATTTTTTATTTTTATTTTTTTAACATCAGTATTATTCTATTTGAATACAGCCCTGTCTATGTTTTTTTTTTTTTTTATAATTTCTACTAATCCTTATTCTCCGTTTCATTTAAACTCTCTCTCTCTCTCTCTCTCTCTCTCTCTCTCTCTCTCTCTCTCTCTCTCTTTACCTTTACCTTTTTTCTAATGATTTCTATCGTATTCTTATTCCTAATTTCACCATTTAACCTCTCTCTCTCTCTCTCTCTCTCTCTCACATTCTGCCAAGTGTTAATATATTTAAGCTGAATACACATTTATTTCATTTTCAAATTTTCTATGATAATTTATATACTAACAAAAGTATTATTAGATGCTTGAGAAATTAGAAATGGAGAGAGAGAGAGAGAAGAGAGAGAGAGAGAGAGAGAGCATCTTTTTGCAAACTGCTATTAAAACCCAAGTAATATTAAATGCCTGAAAACGAGAGAGAGAGAGAGAGAGAGAGAGAGAGAGAGAGAGAGAGAGAGAAATATTTAGCATCTTTGTGCAAACTGCTATTAAAACCCAAGTAATATTAAATGCCTGAGAAACGAGAGAGAGAGAGAGAGAGAGAGAGAGAGAGAGAGAGAGAGAGAGAGAGAGAGAATGTAATATGTGGCATGTTTTGCAAGCTATTGTGACCCCACACCCCCAAATTAGGTGCCTAAGGTAGGAGCAATGGAGAGACCTTACAGACCTTACAGACCTTACAGTTCGTTCGGGTTGCCCCAGGTCCCTCAGTGTGAGGCGCCTCTAATGTCTACCAGAGAGTTGCTAGTACATCTTCCGGTATATTTTGCATCTTCCAATCTTGGATGGTCTGGGATGCAGTTTAGATATTTGTCGAGCTTATTCTTAAACACATCTACGCTCACTCCTGATATATTCCTCAGATGAGCTGGCAACGCATTGAATAGACGCTGCATTATCGATGCTGGTGCGTAGTGGATTAATGTCCTGTGTGCTTTCCTTATTTTTCCTGGTATTGTTTTGGGCACTATTAATCTACCTCTGCTTGCTCTTTCTGATATTTTTAGTTCCATGATATTTTCTGTTATTCCTTCTATCTGTTTCCATGCCTGAATTATCATGTAGCGTTCTCTTCTCCTTTCTGAGCTATATAATTTTAAGGATTGTAGTCTTTCCCAGTAGTCTAGGTCCAACCTTAACTTCTTCTATTCTAGCTGTAAAGGACCTTTGTACACTCTCTATTTGTGGCAATATCCTTTTGATAGAAGTGTGGGTACCATATCATATTGCAATATTCAAGTGGACTACGACAATATGTTTTATAAAGCATAATCATGTGTTCAGCTTTTTTTTTTGTGTTTTGAAGTGCCGTAACAACATTCCCCATTTTTGGCTTTACATTTTGCCAAACAGAATGGCTATTTGATCATTGCATAACATGTTCCTATTCATCATCACACCAAGGTCTTTAACTGCTTCCTTATTTGTGATTGTCTCATTATTAGGTCCCCTATATGCATATAGCTTTCCTTCTCTGTCTCCATAATTTATTGATTCAAATTTATCAGAGTTAAATACCATCCTATTTACCTCTGCCCAATCATATACATTTGTTAAGGTCTCTTTGTAGAGCGTTCCTATCTTCATCACAAGTAATTTCTCTACTTATTCTTGTGTCATCACGAAACTACTCACTACCGAATCCTTAACATTACTGTCTATGTCTTCAAATCATAATAACAAACAATATTGCAGCTAGCACCGTACCTTGTGGCACACCGGATATTACCTTGGTTTCATCCGATTTCCTCATCGTTTGCAATAACTATCTGTTTTCTGTTGTGTAAAAATTCTTTTAACCATCTTCCTACTTTATCTACGATATTGTGTTTTCTAATTTTCTTTGCTAATATATTATGGTCTACTTTGTCAAAAGCTTTTGCAAAGTCTAGATAAACCACATCTGTTTCATTTCCCGCTTTTCATATTTTTGAATATGTTCTCACGGTGGACTAACAGTTGGGTTTGTGTACTTTTTCCGGGTACGAAACCGTGTTGCCTATATTAACAAATTATTTTTTATTAAATGTTTTCAATAATATTTTTCTTCATTACCCTTTCATACACTTTCATAATATGTGATGTTAGACTCACAGGCCTATAATTACTTGCCTCTAGTCTTGATCCACTTTTGAAATTTGTGTTATCATAAATCTTGCCTGTATCTACACTTTGTCTTAATATATTGCAAGTGGCTTTGCGATAGAATGAATACTTTCTTTAACAAAATAGCAGGGACTCCATTCCGGCCCTGCAGCAGCTCCATTTTTAATTTCATTATTAAGCCTGCACAATATCCTCTTCATTAATTTCTATGTCAGCTAAATATTCACTATTTTCGTCCCTTACTTCTATATCATTATCTTCATTATCTATTCTAGGGGTGAATTCTCTCTTATATCGTTCTGCCAGTATGTTGCAAATTTCCTTTTTTTCATTCGTTAATCTCCTTCAATTCTCAGAGGGCCTATTTCTATTCTTCTTTTATTCATCTTCTTCGCATGATGAGTATAATAGTTTGGGGTTTTGCTTGATATTTAATAGGGTTTTTCTTAACCAAGTCCCGTTTTTCATTTTCTTTTGATTGTATAATCTTTTGTTTCTGCATTTTCTATCTTACATTTTAGTTCTATAACTTTCCATGCATTTTTTTCTTTGCAAGACCTTTTTTTCCACTTTCTGATTTTCTGGAACAAGATCCTTCTGTCTCTTGGTATGCATGAATGATGTTTACTTTTCTTCTTCGGTATATATTTTATCCACTATTTTTCTCCAATATATTTTATAATATCTCCGTATTTACCCTTATGTCATCACTTACGAAAATGTTATCCAATCTTTGTTAATTCTTCATTAATTTCTGACCATTTTATATTTTTACTGTAGAAGTTGTATTTTCCTATCCTTCCCACTTTTTTCATTTCTTGCTTATCTCTATTTTCACTTGCTTTGGAATGAACTGTTAATTCTATGACATTATGATCTGAAATACTCGCATTATAAACTATTATTTCTTTAACATAATTCATCTCGTTCACAAAATACTAGGTCTAAAGTATTTTCCATTTCTTGTTGGCAGGTGATTTATTTGTTGAATGTTGTATTCTAGTAGCATATCTAATAGCTTTTCAAATTGCCTCTTATCTTCTGCACTACTATTACTCTCTTTTTATATGTATAAGTACAACCAGTCTCATATTCGTTCTTTCCATTCTACGAAAGGAAAGTTGAAGTACCAGATAGGAGAATAGTCCAGTCCCTTGTGATTTCTACATATCATCAATTTTTCAATTTTTCAATTATTAAGTCAAACTCTTTTAGTATTAGGAGGTATATATTACTATGTCATCAATTTTTCAGATTCAAATTCTACCGCTATTTAGTTCACATTCTGAGTTACTATATTTCTCATATATTTTTCCTTGTTTTTTGTCTTTCCCATATATTGCGGTTCCCCCTTGATTCCTATTTTTTCTATCTGATCTATAAGTTTGGAACCCTTTTATTTGATCATCATTCCCAGTCTCTTGGAATACCAGGTTTCACTTATATTCATTATATCTATTTTCTTTTCATTTTGGGTTAGTTCTTCTAAGTACTCTATTTTCTCTTTTTGAGTTACTCGTAACTAAACCCTGCGCATTCATCACTATGATGGTTTGCGTGTTTTCCCTCTTCCTTCATTTAATAATGGTAGTAATAAGGATTTTCCCATGTCTCTTTCCTGTTCTGGGTATGTTGTTCTTTTTTTCATTTCCAGAAATTCTGACATTAAAAAATCCAACATTTTCCATAATATTTGATCTTCCCTTCATCATAATTATTCATTTTGTGTCTGAATCTGCAATTTTCTCCGTTTCTGCATATCCTCTTGCATAATAAATACAGTTATTATCTCTTGAGTAGAATTTTCGGAGCTGATGCTTTGAAATTTTTTGCTGACACCTCTGCATATCTCATTGGTGGTTTGCTTTTTCTCTTTTACCTGATATTCTTCGATTTCTCTCTTTATTGTTTCTTTCTTATTTTGGATTTTATTTACTTGGTTGGTTATTTATTTGATTATGATTCATGCTACAGGGTGCATATATTTGCATTTTTGTCGAACTTACATCCTTTTCCTTCTTTTAGGTTTTTACATATTTTTGGATGCAGATCTCTGCAATCATCCCCATAGCCATCTAAGTATGCAACATTTACCATATATTTCATAGTTGTGTGTACATACCTTAGGATGTTTGTAGTAACATCTTTCTCCAAATCTGCAATTCCCTCTTTTCAAAAGGTTTGCAGATTTTGTCTTTCTTGTCTATCCTCTTCTTCCCGTCATTGTGTAGATCTGGGATAGAGCCTCTTCGTGGATTTGCTTTTTTTGTTGGCATATCGTAATTTATTTCCTTTCGTTCGTAGGTATGAAAAAACAAAATGCTTTATTGCCTCATATGTAAGTATCAATGAGTATCTCTGCATCCATACTTTTCATCTTGTTCTTTTTGTTTTCCTTATTTTTTTCTGTCATTTCATTTTGTTTACTTCTCTTCCGTTTTCCTCTTCTTCTTTTTCTTCTTCTTCTTCCTCTTCCTCTTCTTCTTCATCCTCAACTATTTGTACATTCAATCTTGATTTAATAACATTGTCTATCCATGATAGACATGTTGAACAAAAAATTCTTGTCTTTTCTCAAATCTTGCATTACCTCAGCACACTGTGGATTGGGTCGGAATGTTGCATGCAGCACATTTTCTGATTAGGTTTTTGTGGATTGACTATGCTATACCAAACCACCTACACAGTTTGCAATGCTTTTGGCATTCTTTTTCCTAATGCATCCAATTAGTATATTCACAAGATTCACCTTATTCATTTTCTTTGTCGGAATATGTTGGTTTATGTATATTTTCTTTATGAGTCTCTTGACCACTTGGATTTTATTTGGAACTTCTTCAATTATTTTCAAGATGTTTTCATTAGATTTGTTCCAGTTTGAAGGATATCCTTCTAATATATCTATGAATGCTTTTGTATCTTTTTGGTTAGGACTGTTGCTGATTTCATAGATGAGAAATGCCAGTTCCCTTCCTGCTACCTCATCGTATTGCGAGAGAAAGAGAGAGAGAGAGAAGAGAGAGAGAGGAGAAGAGAGAGAGAGAGAGAGAAAGGTTTGAAATACAGCCTACAGAACAAAATATTCCGAAAAAAAAAAAAAAAACCCTTTTCGGTTAGAATATTGCATATCAGAAGCACCTTCCCAAGAGCCAATTCAGTCATACTGAAGTCTTCCAACACTCCCTCTTCAGAGAAGTTATTTTTTTCTTTATTTTTTTTTAACTTCCTCTCAAGGTTTGAAGCGTCTTTGAAGTGTCTCATGTTGGCAGTGTTCCTTCTTCTTCTTCTTCCTCCTCTTCTTTGTCTACTGAGTTATTTTCGTCTTTGCACCAGAAGCCGTTGTTAAAGAGACCGATGGTTTAATTATTTTCGTTTTCACGTAATTGTTGATTTTATTATTTTTTTTCAGGAATGTATTTTTTTTGGTTTTCCTCTTTTGATCTTCGTAGCTGCCTGGTGGGCCCCCAACCCACCTCTCTCTCTCTCTCTCTCTCTCTCTCTCTCTCTCTCTCTCTCTCCGGACACCCCCTCTCTCTCTGATATTTTGTAGTTAATTTCTTTTGTTCTTTGTAACTGTCCAGTGCATCTCTCTCTCTCTCTCTCTCTCTCTCCTCTCTCTCTCTCTCACTCTCTCACAACTATGAAATAAATATGGTAAATGTGCATACCTAGATGGCTACGAGGATGATTGCAGAGATCTGCATCCAAAAATATGCAAAAAAAAAAACCTAAAAGAAGGAAAAGGATGTAAGTTCGACAAAAAAATGTAAATAATGCACCCTGTAGCCATGAATCATAATCAAATAAATAATCAATCAAGTAATACAAAATCCAAAATAAGAAAGAAACAAATAAAGAGAGAATAAAGAATATCAGGTAAAAGAAAAAAGCAAGCCATCAACGAGAATATGCAGAGATGTCAGCAAAAAATTTCAACGCATCAGCTCCAAAATTCTACTCAAGAGATAATAACTGTATTTATTAGCAAGAGGATATTGCAAGAGAAACGGAGAAAAATTGCAGATTCAGACACAAAATAAATAATTATGATGATGAAGGAAGATCAAATATTATGGAAAAGTTGGATTTTTTAATGTCAGAATTTCTGGAAATGAAAAAAAGAACAACATATCAGAACAGGAAAGAGACATGGGAAATCCTTATTACTACCAATATTAATGAAGGAGAAAACACGCAAACCATCATAGTGATGAATGCGCAGGGTTTAGTTACGAGTAACTCAAAAAAAAAGAAAAATAGAGGTACTTAGAAGAACTAACCCAAATTGAAAAGAAAATAGATATAATGAATATAAGTGAAACCTGGTATTCCCAAGAGACTGGGAATGATGATCAAATAAAAAGGGTTCACTTATAGATCAGATAGAAAAAATAGGAATCAAGGGGGAACCGCAATATATGGGAAAGACAAAAAACAAGGAAAAATATATGAGTTAAATAGTAACTCAGAATGTGGGAAACTTAATAGCGTGATCTAAAAGTGAAACTACCTAGCGGTAGAATTTGAATCTGAAAAATTAATGAACATAGTAATATATAGACCCCCTAATACTAAAGAGTTTGACTTAATAATTGAAAAATTGGATGATATATGTAGAAACCACAAGGACTGGACTATTCTCCTATCTGGTGACTTCAACTTTCCTTTCGTAGAATGGAAAGAACGAATAGGGAGATTGTGGTTGTACTTATACATATAAAAAAGAGAGTAATAGTAGTGCAGAAGATAAGAGGCAATTTGAAAAGCTATTAGATATGCTACTAGAAATACAAAACATTCAACAAATAAATCACCTGCCAACAAGAAAGGAAATACTTTAGACCTAGTATTTGTGAACGAGATGAATTATGTTAAAGAAATAATAGTTTATAATGCGAGTATTTCAGACCATAATGTCATAGAATTAACAGTTCATTCCAAAGCAAGTG
Source organism: Macrobrachium nipponense (assembly GCF_015104395.2). NCBI lineage: Eukaryota > Metazoa > Arthropoda > Malacostraca > Decapoda > Palaemonidae > Macrobrachium > Macrobrachium nipponense. The sequence goes on along the minus strand of NC_061105.1, from coordinate 17,261,299 downwards.
AAAATAGAGATAAGCAAGAAATGAAAAAAGTGGGAAGGATATGGAAAATACAACTTCTACAGTAAAAATATAAAATGGTCAGAAATTAATGAAGAATTAAACAAAGATTGGGATAACATTTTCGTAAGTGATGACATAAGGGTAAATACGGAGATATTATATAAAATATTGGAGAAAATAGTGGAAAAATATATACCGAAGAAGAAAAGTAAACATCATTCATGCATACCAGAGACAGAAGGATCTTGTTCCAGAAAATCAGAAAGTGAAAAAAGGTCTTGCAAAAGAAAAAAAATGCATGGAAAGTTATAGACTAAAAAGTAAGATAGAAAATGCAGAACAAAAGATTATACAATCAAAAGAAAATGAAAAACGGGACTTGGAAGAAAAAAACCCTATTAAAATGTCAAGCAAACACCCCAAACTATTATACTCATATGCGAAGAAGATGAATAAAAGAAGAATAGAAATAGGCCCTCTGAGAATTGAAGAGATTAACGAATGAAAAAAAGGAAATGTTGCAACATACTGGCAGAACGATATAAGAGAGAATTCACCCTAGAATAGATAATAAGATATGATATAGAAGTGGGACGAAAATAGTGAATATTTAGCTGACATAGAAATTAATGAAGCGGATATTGTGCAGGCAATTAATGAAATTAAAAATGGAGCTGCTGCAGGCCGGATGGAGTCCCTGCTATTTTGTTAAAGAAAGTAGTTCATTCTATCGCAAAGCCACTTGCAATATTATTAAGACAAAGTGTAGATACAGGCAAGAGTTTATGATGAGCACAAATTAGCATATATTTCACCCTACTTTCAAAAGTGATCAAG
>NC_061105.1:17235462-17255462 GCF_015104395.2 Macrobrachium nipponense | reverse complement strand
AAATAAATTCGCTATATCTAATTAGAAATAATTTTTCCGTACTGTTTAATGTGCTCATTATTTAGTTTTTATATTTTCATTCTAATAAATACACCATAAATATCCTATCCTAAAATTCCTGTATCTTTAAGTCAACGCGAAACACCTTTTTCAGAACTTTTTAGGCTTTTCCATTGGACTTTCCTACTCCCCCCCAAACCAAGAACAATAACAGCAAGAACAAAAAAAAAAAAAAAACAAAAAAAAAAAAAAAAAAAAAAAAAATAGTTTGTAAGCTTACTCCCCGAGTAAGCGAAAATAGATTTTCATCGGGATTTTTTAAGTAGCATTTTTGAGTGCTTAATATACATCTATGCCTTGACACTTATACATACTAGCTTGGTAGATATATTAGTCAAAATAACTTATAAGGAAAATCTTTGTCTTAATTCATGTTGGTACGCTCGAGGAATATCTGCAAATGAGAATTATAGATATAAATAAAAACGACTTTACATTACTCTCCTCATGAATATAAATGAACATAATCTTCATAACGCGAAGATGAGATATGTCAATAATTTCGCCTTCCACCAGGCCTCCTCAGGAGCTTTATTGTAACTCCTGAAGAGGGGCCTGCTGGAAGGCGAGATTCTTGAGCTATTCGAGTGTTTCATTCCCTTTTCACCTGTGGACTATATTGACATCATTCTCCCTGTCAGATTATCACTATTTCTTAATTCTGAAACTGTCCTTCAGTCTATCTTTTCATATTGCCCCATTCTCTTGTGGTTACTTCTATGAATGATTGATTTTTGATCCAATGCATTTTCTGTCATCGTCGTCTTGCTGTAATATATTCAGGTTTTAGATTTTATTATTACATTTTGATATATTATGACTCTATCCTTTTTATTTATTTTTTTTATTTTTAATAAGTGGGATCTCTTCATTTTGAATTTCCCTTTACGTCCTCTTACTTCTTGCTAATGAACACCATAATCTCCTTTGGAAGCTTGAATAATAATAATAATAATAATAATAATAATAATAATAATAATAATAATAGTAGCCATGATTCCCATGACAAAAGTACTACAGAAGATGGATGCCGGGTACCAACTCAAGAAAAGAGGCAACAGAATCAACCATCTGATGTTCATGGACGACATCAAGCTGTATGGTAAGAGCATCAAGGAAATAGATACCCTAATCCACACTGTAAGGATTGTATCTGGGGACATCAGGATGGAGTTTGGAATAGAAAAATGTGCCTTAGTCAACATACAAAAAGGCAAAGTAACGAGAACTGAAGGGATAAAGCTACCAGATGGGAGCAACATCAAACACATAGATGAGACAGGATACAAATACCTGGGAATAATGGAAGGAGGGGATATAAAACACCAAGAGATGAAGGACACGATCAGGAAAGAATATATGCAGAGACTCAAGGCGATACTCAAGTCAAAACTCAACAACGCCGGAAATATGATAAAAGCCATAAACACATGGGCAGTGCCAGTAATCAGATACAGCGCAGGAATAGTGGAATGGACAAAGGCAGAACTCCGCAGCATAGATCAGAAAACAGGATATGACAATACACAAAGCACTACACCCAAGAGCAAATACGGACAGACTATACATAACACGAAAGGAAGGAGGGAGAGGACTACTAAGTATAGAGGACTGCGTAAACATCGAGAACAGAGCACTGGGGCAATATCTGAAAACCAGTGAAGACGAGTGGCTAAAGAGTGCATGGGAAGAAGGACTGATAAAAGTAGACGAAGACCCAGAAATATACAGAGACAGAAGAAAGACAGACAGAACAGAGGACTGGCACAACAAACCAATGCACGGACAATACATGAGACAGACTAAAGAACTAGCCAGCGATGACAATTGGCAATGGTTACAGAGGGGAGAGCTAAAGAAGGAAACTGAAGGAATGATAACAGCGGCACAAGATCAGGCCCTAAGAACCAGGTATGTTCAAAGAAACGATAGAACGGAAATAACATCTCTCCATATGTAGGAAGTGCAATACGAAAAATGAAACCATAAACCCACATAGCAAGTGAATGCCCGGCACTTGCACAGAACCAGTACAAAAAGAGGCATGATTCAGTGGCAAAAGCCCTCCACTGGAGCCTGTGCAAGAAACATCAGCTACCTTGCAGTAATAAGTGGTACGAGCACCAACCTGAGGGAGTTTTAGAAAACGATCACGCAAGATCCTCTGGGACTATGGTATCAGAACGGATAGGGTGATACGTGCAAACAGACCAGACGTGACGTTGATTGACAAAGTCAAGAAGAAAGTATCACTCATTGATGTCGCAATACCATGGGACACCAGAGTTGAAGAGAAAGAGAGGGAAAAAATGGATAAGTATCAAGATCTGAAAATAGAAATAAGAAGGATATGGGATATGCCAGTGGAAATCGTACCCATAATCATAGGAGCACTAGGCACGATCCCAAGATCCCTGAAAAGGAATCTAGAAAAACTAGAGGCTGAAGTAGCTCCAGGATTGATGCAGAAGAGTGTGATCCTAGAAACGGCACACATAGTAAGAAAAGTGATGGACTCCTAAGGAGGCAGGATGCAACCCGGAACCCCACACTATAAATACCACCCAGTCGAATTGGAGGACTGTGATAGAGCAAAAAAAAAAAAAAAAATAATAATAATAATAAGAAGATGAAGAAGAAGAAGAAGAAGAAGAAGAAGAAGAAGAAGAAGAAGAAAAATAAGAAGGCGAAGAAGAAAAATTATAAAAATAAGGAAAATTATAAAAATAATGAAAATTTTAAAGAATAATAATAGTAATAATAATAATAATAATAATAATAATAATAATAATAATAATAATAATAATAATAATAATAATATTTTCTTTTTGTTTTCGTCAGATGCCTGCTTTGGACCTTGGGACTCAGCCCTACCAACATTTCTTTATTTTTGCAATGAAAATAATAAAAAAAATGCTTTCATTCTCATCTCATCTGTTGGTGAGGTAAAACAAGAGGACATCAAACTCCTTTTCCGCGTGTGATGCTTTGTTTATTTTTATGGCTGTCAGTTTTCATTTACGACGCGAATCCCCACGCCTGTCGTGCGTTCAACAACGAGCAGCCTTTCTTTTCCCTCTCTCTCTCTCTCTCTCTCTCTCTCTCTCTCTCTCTCTCTCTCTCTCTCTTAAGCGCATTTTACGATTTTATGCGAACATCGAATTTGATGGAATCGGTTTCAATGTGTCGTGAAGAGGAACTTCTCAGTGTTTATTCTATAAGATATACATACTCTCTCACTCTCTCTCTTTTCCTATCTAGGTGACTAGACAGCATGAGCATGTATGGCTTAGACACAAGACGATTGCGAGAACAACTAATAGAAACATTCAAAATACTGAAAGGCATAACAAAAGTAGACAATAACCCATTTATATTAAATGATAACCAGACAAGAAATAATGGATGGAAACTAGAACTGAAGAGATACAACGCATCTCATTGCAGGAACTTCTTCACATACAAGATATATGACACGTGGAATACATTGCCACCAGAAGTTGTAAACAGCAACATTGTGGAAGAGTTTAAAAGAAAGCCAGACAAAATCATTAGGACACTCTGAATACACAGTAAAACCTTCTCCTAGAGATAAATGAGCACACGATGTCTCCTCAGATGGACTGATAAGTCTTTGAGACATTCTAATCCTTGTAACTCCTTGTATCTCTCTCCTCCTCTATTTCTATGTCTGCCTGTCTGTCTGTGTGTCTGAGAGAGAGAGAGAGAGAGAGAGAGAGAGAGAAGAGTCAGATGAGCCAAAGAAAGTTAGGAAAGACCCAGAAGAGAGAGAGAGAGAGAGAGAGAGAGATGAATATTGTTCGTAGAATATGAATTACAGAATATAAATATTAGTCTTGGAACTGTGGGATATTGATGAAAGCTATCACTTTTTTTATGAGAGAGAGAGAGAGAGAGAGAGAGAGAGAGAGAGAGAGAGAGAGAGAGAGAGAGAGAGAGACTCCACATCAGACACAAAAGCAAGCGAGCTGTTAAACACAATATCTATCTGAGACTTGTGAGTCTTTCAACTCGTAACCTTTCATAAATCACTTATTCTTCAACTTTTAAATGTCAACAGCTTGCATTTATGAGCGACTTCTATGCACTGATGAAGTTTGTATGATGAGTGATGTGATGAATTTAGAAACATGTATTTCGTATTTCAAGCGGTTTGGTTTTTACGAAATCTTGAAGGCTATACTTCTCTCTCTCTCTCTCTCTCTCTCTCTCTCTCTCTCGCTAGGATAATTGTTTTAATATCACCTACTGCGACCAATGATAATGCCAATGATAGTAATTTTACAAATTTAAATTTAGATATGTGTGTACATATGTATATATATATATATATGATATAATATATATATAATATATATATATATATATATATATATATATATATATGCATACATATGTACACACATATCTAAATTTTAATTTGTAAAATTACTATCATTGGCATTATCATTGGTCGCAGTAGGTGATATTAATGATAATGCCAATGATAGTAATTTTACAAATTTAAATTTAGATATGTGTGCACATATGTATATATATATATATATATATATATATATATATACATTATACACATATGTACACACATAACTAAACTTAAATTTGTAAAATTACTATCATTGGCATTATCATTGGTCGCAGTAGGTGATATATATATATAAAATACATACATACATACATACATACATACACACACACACACACACATATATATATATATATACATATATAACTGAAGATTCTTAAATCTCGGTTCTTCTATTTTAAAAGGTAGCAATGGATCTGTGCGTCTAAGGACACTGGCAACAAACACCCTTCTCTCTCTCTCTCTCTCTCTCTCTCTCTCTCTCTCTCTCTCTCTCTCTCTCTCTCTCTCTCTCTCGCTCTCTCTCTCTCTCTCTCTCTCTCTCCACACAACACACCTCCCCCCTCCATTACCTAAGGCAATCAAACCAGACATGTGAACTTACAAAAATAACATTTATTTAAAAGCAAAGTGTAAACTAAATCACTCAGGTTCTGAACAAAAAGATTAAATGAAAGATTGAACTCGGATAACCCCACTCCATCTTTCTACTCCAATAATCCAACATTAACTTAGTCATAAAACTAGGCATAGTCATGGTACAGTACGTCATAGTAATTAAGTCAGTTCTATTTGTCTCAGATCAGTTCCCCTTTCTCCAGAACCCCCTGTTAGAAGACAGGAGAACATCTCAATAGGCACAAGACTAAAATCAAAAGATCATATGAAATAGAACATCTCTGAAATAAATATTCAAATACAATCCAGCCACATCTTTGGCCAAAATAAATATGCTTACCCATTCAACACAGTATTCACAACACTTCTCTCAAAAATACTTTTGCAGAAGCCATCTTGGCTTCTGCCGCCTCTCTGTAAGGATCTCTCGTCATGGTTACCTTATATCTCGTTAGGTAGGGAAAAGCTAGCACACACGCACGAACTCACACACATTGTCCACACCCAGGTTACTACCTTGTACCAGTTTCATAAGGCACCTCTGTATCAAGCGCTCATAGCGACAGGACAGGCACTGATCTGCTAAGACAGCAACTTTGATATCATACCACCCAAAAAGACATGTCAGCATTCCTAAGCTTGTCACCTCGAACACTGTCTCCAAGGGAAGTTAAACTGCTGACTTCTACATTCTAAGAAAGTCACAGCATCTCACATTACAACGGTATCTAAACATATTGTCTTAATATATTCCTCTTTTATGTAACAGATGCTCGGCCACCCCGAATGCTAGCACCTGCCTAGCCATAGCTCACATAAAATAGCTTATATATATATATATAAAAAACACATTGTCTGGATCAAAAACACCATAATAATAATAACTGCAAGTCTTTGGCAGCACAAAGTCTATCACACATTATTTTCAACAGCCTGTATCTGGGCTATAATAACAATTGATTGTAGATAAACATTTCTTCATCTTGAATTTTTGATTCTAAAGTGTGTCTGCAACTGCAACTGCACAGACTTGTGAAACATGCTGTAGAACGGCGAAACGTCTCCCCGTAGAAGACAACTGATGACTCCCGTAGTCCAAAAGCACCGTAAAACCCCGTAGACTCGTAGAAACTCTCGCATGTGGGCAACATCAGCAACATACATCTCTGCAGTAGTTGATGGACGTCTTGCTGGGCGTAGGGGAACGATGTTTATGGTGTTTCAGTATGTCAGTCATGTCATCGGTCGATCAAAGAAGAATTAACCCTAGACATACATCTATTAAATAATGACCTCAAAATTCTAAGAAATACCAACATTTTCCCATTAATCACCACTAATATGACCACTGAACTAATTTCTAACTAAAAAACGTGAAGGAACTTCATAAGATCGCTAAATCATAAATCACTATCATAACCCCGTAAAGAAAATATTAATTTCTCCAATTTAATTCTCCAATAATATAAGAAAAAAGTTTGCCAACCCCCATACAAGTCAGCACACACCACCAGAACTCACAGAAACTCTACGGACTACTGTCATCACATTTAAACTCACATAACTCCGAACCAAAAAAAAAAAAAAAAAAAAAAAAATAGAAAGAAAATGAGCCCAAGGAAAAAAACACAAAAACATAACAGACCCAGCCCCAAATTATCACCAAAAATGTTCTCTCAAGCTCTGATATTTCAGTAACCCACAAAATCAGTAAGGACCCTTTAACTGTCTAACAGCAAAACCCTTTACTGTATATATAATTAACCTCCATGAAATATAATGCCAAACACCCTTCCATCTAATTCACATACCCCGATAAATCATATCTCCTGTCTAAAATAGAAATGCTATATGAGCTTAACCCCAATTACAACAAATCTCGTAGGAAAAGAAAAAAAAAGATGAAGAAATATAATAACAACAATAATAAGTGAACTTTCCCCCATCACAAAGCACACATAAGGGAGGAAAAAACACACACATAATTCAACATTTTCCCCATAAATGCAACACGTATCATTACGGAATTTGCTATCGCAACAATTTCATCGATCAGAAATGACTGGAAACAACCCCCTTACAATGTACATCTCCTTGGAATGCCATAGTCAACATCTCCCAGAATAGTGCAAAACTCCGAGTAATCAACACCAAAGGAAAAAAGTCAGCAACCGGACTCATCACAGCATTATCAGCAAAAATCCACCTGTAAACACCTCATGTGCTTCGAACTGCAGTATAGATTTGTCTGGTCAGACTTGCAACTTCAGAAAACATTATTCTCCAAAAATTCTATACTAACACCATTATTCTCCAAAAATCCCCAAAAATTCTATACTGACATTATATAAGCACATTTCACAAAATTATCTCCAGGATATCACCAAGGTGCCCGAAAAATTGTCTCCAAAGACATAACTCCCCCATGATATTACTCAATTATATAAAACAAATTATCACCTATTCAGGATATAAACCACAGTAAACCACAATTCAGCAATTATATGCCGCCAAAAATAACCACTGGTGAATATAAAAGATGCAACATCTCCATAAAACCACAATGCAGTAATGCCACTCGTCTCCATTAGTCACAACACCAAAAGAACCACAAAACCCCCCTCTTTTGGCTCGCAAAACCCCATATCACCACCAAAAATGATAACCACCCACATATCACCATATTAATAATAATACCGCTCCGACAATGAAAATATTCCCCTCAATTTGACTAGCATCCACACATCACCATATTCCCTTCTATTTCACCAATAACCACATGTGGAATAAAAACAAGTATCATAAAAATATTATTACACCTCCAAGCAGGGCAATAAAAAAAATGAAACTCCGTCCCTGAAAAACTTACTCAAAGCATCTAGCTGATACACTTGAAAATATTGCCACTTATCTCCTTATCTCCTCTCACAAAGGTTTCCATTTGTACCAAAATGACTGCAAAAATAATTGAACTAAACATAGCTCTTACCACCAAAGGCCCAAACTCTGGACTATCTCCAACAAAACAAAATATTAAAAGGCCAAAATATTATATCTCCAATTCTCCAGTAAAATAACCTCGAAAAGCCTCTAAGGAGCTCAATGTTACTGTCAAAGACTATAAACTCTCTGTTTAGCATAACTGCTGAGAAGGGCAAAAACTTGGCAAAATAAAATTACCTAGGAATTCTAGAACAAATCATCAGTGTGCCATAACTCATTACAAGAAAACCACAAATCCAAAGTGTGTGAGCAAAGACTTCCCCATATTCACCTCAGCACTGGCCACCAGAAACTTAATCAAGTTTCCTATGTTTGGCAAGGTTGCTACAAACACAATTGTGCAAGAGGCCAACAATTTCTGGAACACAAATATCCAGAAAAAAAAATGTAGTGCCATTATGTAGACATTCAAAAATGCAAAAATTCTCCCCTAAATCTCTTGCAGCTTCAAACAGCTGAAATTATAAACACATTCCGAACAATGATTCCAAGTCACGAACTGAAATATTAAAACATCTACACAAACTGCTTGGAGAGAAAAATAAATTCAAATTCACCCATAGAAAAAAAAACTTACGTCAGCGATGGCTAACGTTCAAAAAGGGAAAAGAAAAATCTTTGGCACTGTTGACTATTCCCATGACACCTGTAACATCTACTGAACCCATAAAAAAAGGACAACTCTTGGGTTATCACAGAAAACCAAAGTAACACCCGGGCAAAAGAAGGTAGATATTCTCAATATGACTTTTACCATAGTCTTGAACAGGTCATTAACACAATATCCTCCATTACAACACCATTAAATTTGTGGTTAGTACCTCCCATATTCACAAACATCACCACCCTTAGTATTATTACAAGCACCCATGTTAGTCTCAATATCACCAATATCAGTATCACCAGTATCACCAAATTCACCAAATTCACCACCCTTAAAATCATTGTCACATTCACCAAAATTATTGTCACCGTGAACTCCTTTAGAAACCCCGTAAAAATCTCCAGTAATAATTCCACTTAAATAGCTCCCCGTAAAATATCTCCGTAAAATATCTCCATAAAATATCTCTGTAAAATATCTCCAGTGTCATCAGTATGAACTTTAATATTGCCATTCACCCATAACTCCAGTATCATCACCATTCATCACCAGTATCATCACCATTTGACATCACCAATGGCATCACCATTTTAAAATAGTCTCCATATCCCAAACACATCCCCATTATAAAATAATCTCTGTATCCCCCAATTATAATCAAGTCCCCTACCATTGCGCAAAGGCATTCTCCAAAGCGCAAGGAAAACTTGCACCATTTATATTCATTTTCATTTTCTCTTTACTCAAAAGAAAGAACAAAAATCGTTCTAAAAGAAACCCTACGGGCATATCATATCATCTCTCAATGGCTATCAGCTGACTCAAGAGCATGGCAATGAACTTTCCTTTTCAAGGCCAAACTCACCCCCATTACCCTGGCACAAAGAAAAAAAACTCCACCCCCCCGTTGGCACTACCCCATGGAAGACACTAGCCTCCCTTAGGCACTACCCCTTGGATGCTCAGCAAAAATTGTGCTAAGTGCGTATGCATGAGCGAACGCTGTCTCCAAGCACCTCGAGAACTGAGTTGCATGTATGAAAACAATTCATGTGCATACATATGTATTAAAAAAACGAATACATCGCCTCTAAACACGTACCAAGAAAAAAACTCATCTCATTCTGCTCCTATGGGAAAAAATGGTAATCTGAACAGCCTCTTTAACTCCAAAAATGATTCATACACAAGGGTAAAAAAAATAATGTAACACTCACGTCGTCAATGAGAGAAGATGATATTGCCGACTCGTGCATGCAAAAACACGCGAATACACACATACTTGCATGTGTAAGAATGACCTGGCACTCGAGCAAGAAAACACTTTGGCAAACGTGCACTCACAAGGCCCACTGAGTGACAGAGACCCTCGAGGCATCTCACGACAGACAAACATGTTGACGCTAATTGAATATTTGCCTCTCAGTACCAGATCAACGGCTAAAAATTCTTATCACCAATCACCCATTAATTGAAATCCTAACACATTTCACAACCAGACTCTCAAAACAGCCTCTTTAAGCTGCTATTAATCTCACAAAAGGTGTAACACGGTTCAAATACCGCTGCCACCACTATAACCAAAGATTCTTAAATCTCGGTTCTTCTATTTTAAAAGGTAGCAATGGATCCGTGCGTCTAAGGACACTGGCAATACCACCCCACCCCCTCTCTCTCTTTCTCTCTCTCTCTCTCTCTCTCTCTCTCTCCCCACACAACACACCTCCCCCCTCCATTACCTAAGGCAATCAAATCAGACACATGAACTTACAAAAATAATATTTATTTAAAAGCAAAGTGTAAAATCAATAACTCAGGTTCTTAATAAAAAGATTAAATGAAAGATTGAACTCAGATAACCCCACTCCATCTTTCTACTCCAATAATCCAACATTAACTTAGTCATAAAACTATGCATAGTCATAGTACAGTACACCATGGTAGTCAAGTCAGTTCCCCTTGTCTTAGATCAGTTCCCCTTTCTCCAGAACAGTTCCCCTTTCTCCAGAACCGCCTGTTAGAAGACAGGAGAACACCTCGATAAGCACAAGACTAAAATCGATCTTGAAAGATCATATGAAATAGAACATCTCTGAAATAAAAATTCAAATACATTCCAGCCACATCTTTAGCCAAAATAAATATGCTTACCCATTCAACACAGTATTCACAACACTTCTCTCAAAAATACTTTTGCAGAAGCCATCTTGGCTTCTGCCGCCTCTCTGTAAGGATCTCCCGTCATGGTTACCTTACATGTCGTTGTGTAGGGAAAAGCTCGCACACACGCACGAACTCACACACATTGTCCACACCCAGGTTACTGCCTAGAACCAGTTTCATAAGGCACCTCTGTATCAGGCGCTCATAGTGACAGGACAGGCACTGATCTGATAAGACAGCAACTTTGATATCACACCACCCAAAAAGACATGTCAGCATTCCTAAGCTTGACACCTCGAACACTGTCTCCAAGGGAAGTTAAACTGCGACTTCTACATTCTAAGAAAGTCACAGCATCTCACATTACAACGGTATCTAAACATATTGTCTTAAGATATTCCTCTTTTATGTAACACACACACACACACACACACACACACACACACACACACATATATATAATATATATATATATATATATATACACAGTATATCTACACACATACACAAACAGACACACAAATGCATACACAAACACATATATATATATACATATGACTATATTATATATATATATATATAATATATATATATTATATTATATAATATATTTATATATATATATATATATCATACATATATATATATATATATATATATATATATATATATATATTATATATATTGTAACGTGCATACAAGAGATGCACGTCGAGCCCTAAGACTTAATGAATTTAAATAAAATAAATACAATATTTTTCTCACTTAGAGTCGAAATAAGACCACACAAGACGGCATACAGAAGCCGCAGCTGCCCACTCCTTTCATCATTAACAATTTGCTACAGTAGATTTGGCTACTTTGCTCCTCCCACCCAGAAACTCCGCCTCTCTTATGGCTAAATGACTCCCATTGTCCTATTTTTCCACACCTGGCGTTGTCTTGCGAATTTCTTTCCAAACCAACGCAAAAACAAGCCAGCACCAAGATGCGAAAACAAGAGACAAAAGGGAGAAAGAGGGAGAGAGCATAAATGACCTCCCGTTTCTCTTCTGATCGTCATTCACCTAGCAGACGCAGTTCTGAACAAACAGAGCACGAAGACCTTGTCATTATATGGGGTCGAGAGATTCTCTCCCCACCCCTAAGCTCCATTCCCCTGTGCCGGGCGCTCTACTCAAGACACGATTTGTCAAAAAACGGGTATGTTTGGATTTGAAATTTGCTTGACGCACCATTCTTTTACTTCCTTAATTACTATCTGTTCTCATATACATACATATATGTATATATATATATATATATATATATATATATATATATATATATATATGATATATATATAACTCAAATTCCCCCCTCCCCCACCCTTGCATCTCCTTCAGAGAAGAAGTTTTGTGAGGAAAAATTTGTGACTTGTAGCTAGAAGTGTTCATTTATTTGCTAACTCATAACAGTGTTAAGTGACTTTCATTCTCTGCCTCACACAAAATCCCAATTATATTAATCGCGTTTTTCGATCGAGAATTACAGTGTATCCTTAATTTGCAGAATCAGGCGACGCAAGAAGTTGTGTACGTACCACATCTCAGGCGTTCCAGGGGCCCAGATGTCAATCACCCATTCCGAATCCCAAAGCATCAAGAATGAAGACCTGCTGATAAAATTTTTTTTTGTAAGATTTGCCATAACTATACAAGAGTCTCATTTCTGTAAATGCCGGGCACCTCATAAAAGGGATTTATATTTTACCGGGGTTTCACAGTGGCACTAATTGCTTTGTAAATTAATGTACCTCAGTGCCACGGAGCTAGTGCCTTTTTAGCCCCTGTATAATTACTTCTGATCTACAGAATAATAATCTCAGTTCAGTGTAACTTTGCATTTTTCCCTTAAATCCATCAGTTTTAATACCTTTTTTTTCTCCTTTTTATCTTTATTACTTGTGTGGCTCCCATTCTTGTCAGATGTCAGCATATGCCTACTTGTTTTTTCAAAATGTATTGTTTTCTGGATGAATCATCTGTTGACCTCGTGTTTTGCTCCTCCAAGGTGTGGCTGCCTAAAAATCGCTAATCTTGCCCTCAGGCGTTTCCTCGTTTCTGTAGAGTGAAATCGACCTTATTGCTAATCTTGTAATGTCAGTTTGGATATTAAGCCTACTTTTACTATGTTTTTCCTCTGTATGATCAGTTATGCCTTAGTAAAGGGTCGTGCTAGACCGAAAGTTCTTGGCTATATCGCTTTTCAATTTTCCTTCGTGGCAAATACCTTTATTTATACATAGCATCACGTTCTATATACTTCGTGATCAAGTTATTCATATATATATGTATAATATATTATATATATATTATATATATTATATATATATATATATATATATATATATATATATGCGTGTGTGTATGTGTGTGTGTGTGGATCTCGCGAAAAACACAGCTAGAAAGCGGAACGCGAACATCAACGCGAATTTCTTAATTTGGCCGGACGTGACTTTCAGGAAAGGAGCGCTGGTAAAACTATCGCGGTAAAAATGCGATAGAACATTTTGTACGAATATATTACCGGAAATCAGTCCTCTCGGCTTTAAATATGAAACACGAGATGTTCTTTATTTTTATTTATTTATTTATTTTTTTTTTGCTGATCATAAAATGGGTTCGGGCGAATCTAAATATTTTTTCTTGGCACATGAATTGCAAATTCCGAACATTATTGCAATATGCGAAATTCAGTATGCAAGTGACATTAGTAGGCCGTAATATTTTTCACGAGAGAGAGAGAGAGAGAGAGAGAGAGAGAGAGAGAGAGAGAGAGAGAGAGAGAGAGAGAGAGAGAAATATTATTCGCCGAGTATGAATTACAGAATATGGAATATGAACAATTTAATGAAAGCCACTATTTTTTTTTTTTTTTTTTTTTTTTTTGGAGAGAGAGAGAGAGAGAGAGAGAGAGAGAGAGAGAGAGAGAGAGAAATATTATTTGCAGGGTATGAATTACTTAATACAAATGTCAGTCATAAAATATGAACAATATTAATGAAAGCCACTAATATTTTTGATGAGAGAGAGAGAGAGAGAGAGAGAGAGAGAGAGAGAGAGAGAGAGAGAGAGAGAGAAATATTATGAATTACAGAATATAAATGTTAGTCTTGGAATATGAACGATAAATTTTAAAGACATAATTTTTTTCATGAGAGAGAGAGAGAGAGAGAGAGAGAGAGAGAGAGAGAGAGAGAACGCCATCATCTAAGTGGACATTACAAAGCCTTTTCGTCTGCAAATGGCCGTTGAGAGGATACGTTTATGGCTGCATTGTGAAAAATGACTGGAAAAAATGAATATTGTTACGCTTTTCTCTCTCCTCTCTCTCTCTCTCTCTCTCTCTCTTCTCTCTCTCTCTCTCTGTGTGTGTGTGTGTGTGTGCAAAGTAGTCAACATTTTTGTAAGTTAGAGCAGAACTCAATAATAATATTTAAAGATAATATTTTTGACGCAAATATTATTATTATTATTTTATTATAATTATTAATTATTATTATTATTATTATTATTTATCTATTTGTAATGATAAAAAAAAAGAATAAAAAAAATGAATAATAATAATTTTGATAAGAATGATAACAATATATATATATATATATAGTATATATGTATGTATATATATAGATATATATAATATATAGATATATATATACATAGATAGTATAATATATATATATATATCCATATATATATATATATATATAGATATATATATTATATATATATAGTATATATATATATATGTATATCCATACACATACACAGACACACACACACACATATAGAATATAGATATATAGAATATATATATATATATATTATAGGCGAGATATATATTATAATATGTATTAAAATATGTATAATACAAAAACAAATATTATTAATAACATCGATATATATATAAATAAATAGATATATAGATATTTACATACATACAGAATAATAGAGTTATATAATATATATTTATATATATATATATAATACAACATATATGTGTGTATATACACACACACACACACATATATATATATATATATATATATATAATATATATATATATATATATATATATATATTATTTCTTATAATCCATGCGGTTGAAAACTGAAACTAGCGTTGTGTCGTGTATACAAAATCTACTGGTTTAATAACAAGCCAAGAAATGTCCCAAATGTCCGGTGAAATTCAGGACAGGACAATTTCGTGTTTATTTTCGACTTGTAAATTCGGGTCTAACTGATATTAGGCTCCGGTTGCTGAAGTTTCTGTTGGCCCAAGAGAATAAAAGGAGGTGAATAAATAAATTCACTAGAATTATATGCATTTGGAAGGAAGGATTAACATGTGTTGTCTCTCTCGGGATGTCGTGCTCTTCGAATCCCAAAAGGTTCAAGAGAAGATGTAAGGAATTGCTGACCGAAAACAATTCTGTACTTTACTTATTTTTATATCAGTCCTCCTATTAATTCGTTAGTCAATTTTCCGTTTTCTGTAAAAGAAAACTATTGAGGTGGCTTTGCCTGTCAGTCCGCACTTTTACCGTCCGCCCTCAGATCTTCAAAGCTACTGAGGCAAGAGGGCTGCAAATAGGTACGTTGATCATCCACCCTCCAATCATCAAACATACCAAATTGCAGCCTCTAGCCTCATTTGTTTCATTTAATGATTAAAACTAGCCATGGATCTTGCTTCCCGCAACGATACAGGGCAGGCCCCCACCGGGCCCTGGTGTTAAAGTTTCATGGTTCGCGAGACCTCCGAAAGATAGATCTATTTTCCTTTAGCTTGATTATGCGATGTACAGAAAACTCGACTGGGCCGCAGAAACTTCTGAGCATTTCTTACTTGTTTCTTTTGCAAGAACCAATCTCTTCTTGGCCCCTGTGGTGGGCTTGTTCCATATGAAAGGGGACCATCTTCTAAATAATAATAATAATAATAATAATAATAATAATAATAATAATAATAATAATAATAATAATAATAATAGGCATCAGCTGCATTTAAGTTATAAATAGTCTTCTGTATTTTCCTAATAACTGCTTTCTCTCTGCTATTACATCTGATGCGCAATATCTTCAAATAATAATAATAAAATAATAATAATAATAATAATAATAATAATAATAATAATAATAATAATAATAATAATAATAATGATGGATACTGGCTCAAAAACTTCAAGGCCCTACACCCACGAATAGCAGAACAACTCTAGCATTGTATCACAAATCACCATGCGCCCAAATGGATGACCACAGGAAGAACATCCTTAGTCCAGAAAGACAAGAGTAAGGGAAATATAGCCAGTAACTACAGGCCTATCACCTGCCTACCAATAATGTGGAAGTTACTAACAGGTATCATCAGCGAAAGGCTATACAACTACCTAGACGAGACACATCCATCCCCCACCAACAGAAAGGCTGCAGAAGGAAGTGTAGGGGCACAAAAGACCAGCTCCTCATAGACAAAATGATAATGAAGAACAGTAGGAGAAGGAAAACCAACCTAAGTATGGCATGGATAGACTATAAGAAAGCCCTCGACAAGATACCACACACATGGCTAATAGAATGCCTGAAAATATATGGGGCAGCGAAAAACACCGGCAGCTTCCTCAAAAATACAATGCGCAACTGGAATACAATACTTACAAGCTCTGGAATAAGACTAGCAGAGGTTAATATCAGGAGAGGGATCTTCCAGGGCGACTCACTGTCCCCACTACTCTTCGTAGTAGCCATGATTTCCATGACGAAAGTACTGCAGAAGATGGATGCTGGGTACCAACTCAAGAAAAGAGGCAACAGAATCAACCATCTGATGTTCATGGACGACATCAAGCTGTATGGTAAGAGCATCAAGGAAATAAATACCCTAATCCAGACTGTGAGGATTGTATCTGGGGACATCAGGATGGAGTTTGAATAGGAAAATGTGCCTAAGTCAACATACATAAGGGCAAAGTAACAAGGACTGAAGGGATAAAACTACCAGATGGGAGCAACATCAAACACATAGATGTGACGGGATACAAATACCTGGGAATAATGGAAGGAGGGGATATAAAACACCAAGAGATGAAGGACACGGTCAGGAAAGAATATATGCAGAGAATCAAGGCGATACTCAAGTCAAAACTCAACGCCGGAAATATGATAAAAGCCATAAACACATGGACAGTGCCAGTAATCAGATACAGTGCAGGAATAGTGGAATGGACGAAGGCAGAACTCCGCAACATAGACCAGAAAACTAGGAAACATATGACATTACACAAAGGACTACACCCAAGAGCAAATACGGAGAGACTATACATAACACTAAAGGAAGGAGGGAGGGGACTACTAAGTATAGAGGACTGCGTCAACACCGAGAACAGAGCACTGGGGCAATATCTGAAAACCAGTGAAGACGAGTGGCTCAAGAGTGTATGGGAGAAAGGATTAATAAAAGTAGCGAAAGACCCAGAAATATACGAGAACAGGAGAATGACAAACAGAGCAGAGGAATGGCACAACAAACCAATGCACGGACAATACATGGACAAGACTAAAGACTGGCCAGCGATGACACATGGCAATGGTTACAGGGGCCAGAGGGGAGAGCTAAAGAAGGAAACTGAAGGAATGATAACAGCGGCACAAGATCAGGCCCTAAGAACCAGATATATCCAAAGAACGATAGATGGAAATAACATCTCTCCCATATGTAGGAAGTGCAATACGAAAAATGAAACCATAAACCACGTAGCAAGCGAATGTCCGGCACTTGCACAGAACCAGTACAAAACGAGGCATGATTCAGTGGAAAAAGCCCTCCACTGGATCCTGTGCAAGAAACACCAGCTACCTTGCGGTAATAAGTGGCACGAGCGCCAACCTGAAGGAGTGATAGAAAACGAACGGGCAAAGATCCTCTGGAACTATGGTAACAGAACGGATAGGGTGATACGTGCAAATAGACCAGACGTGACGTTGATTGACAAAATCAAGAAGAAAGTATCACTCATTAATATCGCAATACCATGGGACACCAGAGTTGAAGAGAAAGAGAGGGAAAAAATGGATAAGTATCAAGATCTGAAAATAGAAATAAGAAGGATATGGGATATGCCAGTGGAAATTGTACCCATAATCATAGGAACACTAGGCACAATCCCAAGATCCCTGAAAAGGAATCTAGAAAAACTAGACGCTGAAGTAGCTCCAGGACTCATGCAGAAGAGTGTGATCCTAGAAACGGCGCACATAGTAAGGAGGCAGGATGCAACCCGGAACCCCACACTATAAATACCACCCAGTCGAATTGGAGGACTGTGATAAACCCCCCCCCCAAAAAAAAAAAAAAAAAAATAATAATAACAATCATAATAATAGTAATATCATCAGGATTTTGAATAAATAAAAAAAAGATGATTCCACAAATTCAAGACGTTCAGACCTTAGAAAGTATTAAGCACTGAAATTATAGGATACCTGCCATATCAACAATGACAGAAACAGGAAATATCATTGTGCCATAATTAATCCTTTTATATAATTTTTTTATAAGAGCAACAAGACCAGTCTGCGAAGTTTTGTGGTAAGCTCTCTCTCTCTCCTCTCTCTCTCTCTCTCTCTCTCTCTCTCTCTCTCTCTCTCTCTGTGTGTGTGTGTGTGTGTGTCTCTCTCTCTACATATCAAAGAACATATTCGCTGCTTTAACTTACGGTTTTCAAAGAGATCATAATAAAAACAGTATTGTTGAAAGAAGTGCAAACAACACAGTTAATACAATATTTTGTTTTTTTGCATAAAAAGAAAATATCTATTTATGAATTAGCATATTGCTAGAGTAGAGGAATGTTATGCTAATTACATGCCTGAATAATTCATTTCATATCTATAATATAATTATGGACTTTGAGTGCATACGTCACTTTTGATCATTTGTTATTACTTGCATTTTATTTCTAGATATCAAAGGATTATTTTCCCAAATAGTGTAGTGTTACATTGGCGGCTTGTTAAGTATATGCCTGAATAATGGATATAAACTTAGTTTGATATAGATATATATATATATATATATATATATATATATATATATATATATATATATATATATATATATATATATATATATATATATATTTAAATATGAATAACTGAATCACGAAAATTAGGAACGTGATAAATCCATAAATAAAGGTATATGCCACGAGGGAAAATAAACAACGGAGTATCCGCGAGATCTTTCGACATTACTTCGTTGTTTATTTTCACTCGTGGCATATATATATATATATATATATACATATATATATATATATATATTATATATATATATATATATATATATATATATATATATTTCCATGATTACAAATTCCACACTCTATGAATAACGAACTAATTCTCACGGGAATCATTACCTGTTCTCATGCAAAAAAAAAACAAAAAAAAAAAAAAAAAAAATTTGTTTTTATACTTTATTTTATTTTCAGTAACATCCTCTTTGCTTGGCACAAAAGCACTTCATCAAAAACCTTTTGAAATACTCACTTTCCAATTCCTTCCTGCGTCAGGTCCAATCATCTTCACAATGCGACTGTCTGACAAAAAAATAAATCATTTCTCTTCGGGAATAATTCTTTTCCGGATAAATAAAAATCCTTTCCGTTTTCTTTCTTTATTTTTTTTTTTGTTTTTTTTTTTTTTTTGAGACGTCCCGTGGCCCCGACGAAAGGACTTCCGGATAGGAATGATTTCCGTAAAGGATTTTATTTCAAGGGAAGAATTATTTCCGGAGAGGAATGATTTTCGAAAAGGAGTTAATTCCGGGAAGGAATTGTTTGCAAATAGGTATTATTACTGGAAAGGAATGATTTCCGAGGAGGAATGATTTCCTGAAAGGAATGACTTTCGGAAAAGAATGATTTCCGGAAGCGAATTATTTGCGAATAGGAATTATTACCGGAGAGAAATTATTTCCGGAAAGGAATTATGTCGGGATAGGAATTATTTCTGAAAAGTTATTATTTTCGGAAAGAAATGACATCCGGAAAGAATGATTTCCGGGAAGGAATTATTTACGAGTAACTGTTATTTCCGGAAAGGAATTATTTCCGGAA
>NC_061105.1:17210462-17212962 GCF_015104395.2 Macrobrachium nipponense | reverse complement strand
TACTTGCTGATGGGATGTCTTAGTATGATATGGACTGCGTTTTGTTTACAATTTTGCTTCGTTTTTGCCAACAGCGTGAGACGGGATATCGGCCTAATCCAACGATTCTTTTTTTGGCCTTCTAAATTTGCATTATTTCGACGGTTATGCTACATGAAATGTATAGGTTTAATTGGCCTTTAGTTACTTTCTGCAGTAATGTCTTGTGAAATGCTGATATACCCATCAATGACAAATTATTAACAGTTGTTAGGTTGATTAATTTACGTTTTGAATGGCTCCGTTGCACCTGAAATATATTTACGATTATGATACGCTTTTTTTTATTGTTCAATGGATCGTGTGTTAATCAAAGTTATGGCTAAACGAACAGGTAAACAGTTTTTCACCTGAAATTGAGGCATCAGGTAATCTGTCTACGCAGTTACATTACATTTTGTATTCCATGTTTATCTTCACGATTTACGGCCGAAGTTTTAACTGGATATATAATCAGGCGATTTATTCGAATACAAATGAGTTCTGGCTTTAGTTTGTTAACATTCGAGAGGTTTAAGGTTTGATTCAGTCGCTCAGATGGCAGAGTTTATTGCGGCTGTTTTGGAAAAGGTTCCACGTGATATTTAAAATAAAATTCGCTGATCAGTCTGATGTATTCGATTAAGAGAATAAAATGTAATTGTGTCTATATATATAGGATATATATATTCACATATATACATGTATATATAATAAAAAGTAGTTGTATATATATATGTATGTGTACACACACACACACACTATATATATATATATATATATAGTATATATATATATATATATATATATATATATATATACATATATATATATATATATATAGATATATATATATTATATAATATATATATATATATATACGCAAAAACAAAACTCAGCATATCAAAGACTCAAACCCTCCTTAAAAAGAAAGAATCTTTCGAACGAATAACAGCAATAATTGGCTAAAATCCTGAAAAGAAAAAATAAAATAAAATAAAAGGCCCAGAAGTCGAAAAAGGCACAACAAGTCTGACTTTACCTTTGAAGACTCTTGATACTTCCGTTTAAATATTTTAAACATTTTGCAACATACAAACTTGGAAAAGGATCCTGTTCGACGATTCTTCAGGGAATGAAAGCAACTGTGTTCGGAGGACAAAAAAAAAAAAAACATCCGAAATCTTTTATTTTTCATGTGATATGTTTTCAATTTTTTTTGCCTGGCCGTAAAAAATGAAAAAAAAAATGGTAATAAATGGTCAAAGAGGAGAGACGAATCTGTGATAAAGCTGAATAAAGGAACAAAATCGTTGGAATTGATAAATGGTTTATCAAATGTACTGATAAATGGTTTATCAAATGTATTGATAAGTGGTTTATCAAATATATTGATAAGTGGTTTATCAAATGTACTATTGACAAGTGGTTAATCAAATGTATTGACAATTGGTTTATCAAATGTATTGATAAGTGGTTTATCAAATATATTGATAAGTGGTTCATCAAAAGTTCTGATCAGTGTTTTATCAAATTTATTGAAAAATGATTGCTTTATGAAGTGTATCGGTAAATGGTTGATCATAGGGGCTGATAAATGGTTCATCAAATTTGAATATGACAAATCTAGGTACTTAATTATTTGTTTATTTATCATAACTTTTATAGGGGGCATCAATAACAGAAAAGAGCATAGGTGAATAAATATAGAATGTTATGTTTAATTATATTATTTAAAATAAAATAATATATATATAATATATTATATTATATATATATATATAATATTATATATATATGTATATAGATATATGTTGTATGTTTAAGTTTATATATATATATATATATATATATATAATATATATATATATATATATGTATATAGATATATGTTTGTATGTTATATATATATATAATATATATATATATATATATATATATATATATATATATAAAACTCCATAAGTGATCAATAACTCCCCCCCAAAAAAAATTAGACTCACCTAAAAAATATAGTTATTATTGAACCATTTAATTTCACATACCATTACCTAGAATAAACTTCGTCAAAGATAAAACTTATTCTTGGGACGATGAAAAGAAAGCAAATCGGAATGAGAAGCAGATCTGGGAGAAAGAATGAGATTCCAAAACTGAAAGAAAAGATGGAAATCCGAACTGGAATAATGAATGGGAATCGTTCCTTTTCGATTCTCAATTTGACGTTAGGTGAGGAATATCATGTTGCCTTCACCTTGTGTTCATAGAATTTTTTTTTTTTGTCAAAGCTGCTTTCTCGATATTTCAGAGAGAGAGAGAGAGAGAGACTCCTTTGCATGTGTAACCTCTATCTTTCATGCTTGCTGAACTGGTGGAAACTTTCGACGTTATAAAAATGCTGATGAAAAATGTTGCTTGAAATATATTAGAAAAATAATATGAAAATTTACACGTTTTATACACATTGTTATATATGTATAAA
>NC_061105.1:17202962-17205462 GCF_015104395.2 Macrobrachium nipponense | reverse complement strand
ATTTATAACTAGCCATATAAACTATAAACTATAAACAGACCATTTTAACTACAATTTATAACAAGCCTTTTAAACTATAAACTATAAGTAGATCATTTTAACTATAATTTATAACTAACCATTTAAACTATTAACTATAAATACCATTTTAACTACAATTTCTAACTAGCCATTTAAACTATAAAATATAAATAGACCATTTTAACACAATTCATAACTAGTATTTTAAACTAAACTATATCACTTAATATAATTATAACTAGCCATAACTATAAACTAGACTATTTTAACCATAATTTATAAACTACTATTTAAACTATAAATATAAATAGATTTTAACTACAATATAACAGCCATTTCTAGAAACTATAAATAGACCATTTTTACTATAATTTATAACTAGCCATATAAACTATAAACTATAAACAGACCATTTTAACTACAATTTATAACAAGCCTTTTAAACTATAAACTATAAGTAGATCATTTTAACTATAATTTATAACTAACCATTTAAACTATTAACTATAAATACACCATTTTAACTACAATTCATAACTAGCCATTTAAACTATAAACTATAAATAGACTATTTTAACTACAATTTATAACTTACTATTTAAACTATAAACTATAACTAGACCATTTCGACTATAATTTATAACTAGCCATTCAAACTATAAACTGTGCATAGACCATTTTAACTACAGTTTATAACTAGCTATTCAAACTATAGATAGACCATTTTTTCTGTAGAAAACATTACGATATCGTTAACATAATGTTTCACTAGTGTTGCAACATCATACATATATATATATATAAGTCATATCACATTTCCGTGATTCATATACATATATCGAGCTACAATGTCCTTTTTTTAATATCTAATTCGCTCTACCTCAGAATTAATATATTTTCATATATGCTTAACCGAAGGGGAATTTTTTCTCGATAATAGATTTGCCTGGACCAGGGCGCGAACCTATGGATCCTTTCAAACCCAGGAACGTCAGTGAAGCCTCTCGCGGTGGTGTAGTAGGTAAAGCTTCACTGACGTTCCTGGGTTTGAAAGGATCCATAGGTTCGCGCCCTGGTCCAGGCAAATCTATTATCGAGAAAAAATTCCCCTTCGGTTAAGCATATATGAAAATATATTAATTCTGAGGTAGAGCGAATTAGATATTAAAAAAAGGACATTGTAGCTCGATATATATATATAATATATATAATATATATATATATATATATTATATATATATATATATATATATATTATATATATATAAACATTATGGCAGAAGGAGAGTTTTGAAAATAACATTAAAAATTATCCTGTCAGTTTTATGAAAGACATTTTTCATAGATCTAAAAACTTTATGCCAGAGCTGACATTTTCAAAGGAGTATTAAAAATAACTATTTAATTGGATATCATCCCGTCATTTTTATATAAGACGTCTTTCATTCATAATCTTCAATGAAAATACACAAAATTATTGTAAAATCGTCTACCTATCTTCATCTACTATTATCTACTATACGATTTCTCCCATTTCATCACACGAGTATTCAAACATACCCGAACACTATTTACAAATCTTGAAGTCTGTTTCTACGTCTGTTTTACACAGACACACGAACAGACATCGAGATATGTCTGGAGACACTTGAGTGGAACATTCGAAAATGTTTTCATTTTGGAGTCATGAGACAAAAGTTTCTTAATATCAGGTCCAGGTCTGTTTCGAAGTCAGGAGGCACTGAGTCAAGGTAACGTGTTTGCAAAAGTAAAGTCTTTTGTGTGTGCTTGCGTGAGAGAGAGAGAGAGAGAGAGAGAGAGAGAGAGAGAGAGAGAGAGAGAGAGCAGAAATGTATCATGTAGTCAGTGTAGATATTTGCCAACAAGGAGTGTGGTTATATACATCACATTCTCAATCGTCATAAGTTTTTCTTAACTATACAGCTTTATCTCACAAAGCACAATTGTTCCAGACATTAGCTCATTATGCAAAAAAAAAAAAAAAAAAAAAAAAAACAATAAATTCATTGAGAAAAGAGCTATTGAGTCATTTCGACTGATTAGTTCACATGGGAAAAGTTTGATTAGAAAACGCTATTTGTTCAATGTCATTTTGTGAGAGCATTATATCAACTTCCATTCTCCCATCGTGAATTGGAATTCACGAATTGGAATTCTCGGTAATAGCGGAATGGAATTGGGACATTTGTTGATTGAAAGGATCAAAATGAATAATTTTTCATGACAATCAATTTTCAATTTAATTTGGCAGGAGTGAAAAAAAGGTTTGTATATGAAATGAATAATTTTTCATGACAATTAATTTTCAATTTAATTTGGCAAAAAAATATTTCAATATGATCAGTGAGAATAATTCATAATTTCGGCTTAAAAATACTGAGAGTACAATAGCGTGCAATTAATTAGTCGAATAGGATGTAGTAAATGAATATTATCATTTTGCAAATTCTAAATGAGA
>NC_061105.1:17182962-17192962 GCF_015104395.2 Macrobrachium nipponense | reverse complement strand
GTCAGGAGTTTCACTTTATCTGTATTTGGGGCTAAACTCGTGCACCGAGATTTAGAGTGTAATATCATTACAAGAGTAATGCATGTTTTATCTCCAGCAATGCGTCTCAGAGCTAAATCACCTCCAAGCATTTAGGTCATTCCGGTGAGTGCTGATTTGATAATCGAAGTGAATCATAGCTCATTCTTGATGAAATATATGGTGATAGTCATATACATTATGTTTATGACCTGAGGCCGTGGTAAGTCATTGGTATCTAGCAGACTTCACTGTTTGGTGGTCCAGAGTTCAAGATCTGCTCATGGCTTGATATAATTCACTGGTAACACGAGTTTAATGTCTCTCTGGACTAAAGATCAGGGTTATATGAGACTTTCATAAGCCTGTTTACAGAGTTATCAGCAGCCACTGCCTAGTTCCCCCAGGGCCTAGCGCATGTGGAGTGGGCGATTTTGCGCCGGTCAATGCCATTTAAAGGTGAGTTTAAACTAGGCTTCATTGCACGCTGCATAGGTAAGACTCATCAGCAACTCCTCCTAAATTCTTGTCAGCCCCGCCTACTGGACTGCTCATCAAGAGTCACACCACACCACTTACTCACCCTAACGAGCGGTCCAGTAGGCAGGGCTAACAAGAATTTGGGAGGAGTTGGTGATGAGTCTTACGTATGCAGCGTGCGGTGAAGCTTAGTGCAAACTCACCCTTACAAACAGGATTCCTTTCAGCCTAATATATAGACAAATAGTTGGTTTACTATACGTAACAAATCTTTCACTTATGTACACACGTTTCGGGGAAAAAACGGAAATGCATTTAATTATAGTTTCATCTAAAAAATTGTTTTAGTGATTAAAAGTATCTTATATATCTTTTTTTTACACTTTTCTTTGTTTCATTTACGTCTCATTTATCTTTTGAATTTACTATTTGCATAAGATATTTACTGATGTAAAGTCAGTCTTCTGTTTCCTCTGGATGGTAGTAAAATTATTTTTCAGAATTATCAACGCTCTCATTTGTCTATGCTTCGTGAAAGACAGACACCGACACCAACTTTTGTGGCCAGAAGCCAAATTTTCCTCGATATTTAAATGTTAATTCCCCGAAGTGCAAAAGGAGGCTACTTCCATTACTAATGGAGAGAGGGATTATGCATTATTACAACAGCTTTAGTAATCTTTTTAACATTTTTGTATTATTCAGAATAAACTGTTCCGAGGGGTAGGGAGTTTGTGGTGGTTTGTGTGGGGTTTTGTGGGGGTTTGGGGGTTTGTGTGTTGGGGGTTTGTGTGTGTGTGTGTGGGGGTGGGTAAACCGTGAATGCCAGGGCTCGTGGTTTTATTTAAACTCTTGTGGGGAATGTTGTAAAATATTTTCCTCTGCATATTGAAGATTCTGAAGTTGAATTTTTTTTTACGGAATATAAATAAAAAATGGTAAATGAAAAGTGGAAAAATGGTACACATACTGACAGATATTCCTGTATATATATATTCTATGTATATATATATATATATATATATATATATATATATATATATATATATATATATATATATATATATAATATATATATATATATATATATGTGTGTGTGTGTGTGTGTGTTTGTGTGTGTGTGTGTGTATGTGTGTGTGTGTGTGTGTATGTGTGTGTGTGTGTGTGTTTGTGTATTATATAAATATATTAATATTGAATATGTTTATACCAGCACACTCGCATTTATATATATAATATATATATATATATATATATATATATATATATATATAATATATATATACATACACACACACACACGCACGCACGCACGCAAACACACACACACACACATATATATATATATAATATATATATGTAAGAGTTACATAATAAAAATATGGAATGTTATTCCATATATATAAAAGACTAAAACTAAAGAGGTCAAACCAGATTGCTTGCAGGAATGTGATCAGACCAGAGACGCTAAGATGACGTATACAATAAAGTAGGCTAAGGTGACGTGCCGTCACCTGTGGTCATTCATTTCTTTTGAACATTAGTCCCAAGCTCCCTGCTTGAGACAACTACCGCGACCTATAATTCAAACGGCCTATGTGATTAGTAATGTCTATTTGTATGTATGTTCATAGTTCGAGCTACTGTCTGCTTCCTTTATGACTTGTAACCGAGATGGTAGTGAGAACAGAGTGGAATTAGCCATCATCGTTGGCAGAAGCGATCAAGCCATCGTCATTAGAAGACCTGTACAAAATTTCTTCAGAACTTCATCATGTAATCTCAGAGAATATAAGTATTTTTTTATACTTACTTCGTTCGTTACCATGAAACCCCAAGACACTCCAATGAGTATGGAAGTGCATAACCAACCGACTTAGCGTAAGATTATCGCAAGTCTAACATTACCTCATAGGGCGCCTTATTATACAAGGCAACAGCCCTAATATTGGTGCAGACTAATACAAGACCTCTACAACGTCTTCCGAAGAAAACCAGAATAATGAATAATGTACATATCAGAAGTTAACGACGACGAAAGCAACAGATTCTTCAAGCAACTTAGTATCATCGTTTAGTGAGCGACTTCAGAAAACAACAAGAACTCTTCAACGTCTTCCGAAGAATAACGAATAATGTATCATATCAGAAATCAACGACGACGAAAGAAAGAGATTCTTCAAGCAACTTAGTATCATCGTTTAGTGAGCGTTTCCGGCACTTCAAGAAACAAACCGAAAGCCTGGGGAACGCGCCCCCCCCCCCCCCCTTTTTTTTCCAAAAAGCCAAACCACACAATTCGGATCTTCAAAGGACACGAATCATCCAAAACAATGCGCACGTGGGAAACTGAAGCCAAACCAGGTCATCCGCTAAACAGAAGGAGGGCCAAGGCCGTGTGTCGTTATCGGATCACCGTGACTTCCCACAAAAGCGAGCTCAGTACAATCTTTTTATTCATTGGGAGTAACTTTGAGTGTTTCCTTTACAGGTCGAATTTTCGTTATTCCTGTGGCTGAAGTTACGAGACATTCTTAATCTTAATATTTTTTTACAGAAATTATCTACATCATTGGGATTTCGCTACTGCGAGTTTTTTTATCTTTGAGTTTCTGTTTCCAGAAGTTCTACTGAAATATCATAATCAAATACTGTGTTAATTTTATCATTTTGAGTGATTATTAATCCTTTATGCAACAAATCATATTAAACAGTGAATATGCGTTTACGCAGTGGACGTCTGTATTTATACAGATGCATGGATAGGGTCGTTAGGCATCGTAGTGATTAGAAAACACACAAAAACAAGTGGAACACCCGCACAAATCTGGATAAATTAGAGGTAACACTATTTCGGGTCATGACAATAAATGCTCCTTTGCAAAGTCCCGATCGCAGTTTTAGCCTTGAGTTTTTTTAGTTATATGCATAAAATATCGATCCTCAATGACTCAACTTAACTTTAAAAATACGGCCGGATTGCAAGGAATAACATGTCTGTAAAAAACTTTCATTAGGCTAAATACGCTGACCAGGATCCCTCACTATTTCAAATTTTAGCAAAGAATGAAGTAAACAACAGCAAGTACAAACAGTTAATATTGAATGCAGTAGAGATAACTTGTCTTAATAGTAATCGCTCAATTCCTAATAGTTCGTCATTCATACGTTCGTTGCTTTATACGTAACCAACAACAGAATGCTAAAAACACACAATACGTTGCCGATGGTAAACAGTAGCCCTAAATATCAGAATCAAACAAATCGTGCTTAAGCAAACTTGGTTACTGTGTCATCTAGTCAGACGGTCAGGGTCAGTTAAATCTGCCTAGTGTTCAAAGCATAGCACATTCCACATAAGCAACTTCAGCGGAGAGGAAAAACGATGTTGGATCATTTATGCCATACCTTTTTTTATGCCAATACCTTTTTAATTTAAAAAGGAATTTTCCTATGAATCATACGACCGTATCAAGTAATCAGAGCAGGTTCTCGTAATTTTAATACAATATGTTACCCTATTGAGAAGTCCAGATAAGCGAGCGCTTACAGATACCTCTATAGTTAGAAAAAACATTGATCTGTATCTAGCGTAATTGTAAGATATCCATCTAGGGGTATACAAAATATTATCTTACCTCCTGCAAAATAAGGCGTGTTTATCAAAGGAAAATTCTATAAACCTTCAAACATATTAAAATCCGTTTGAACAAAAAGAGACAGTTAATCAAATAATAACTTATATAGAGGAACAAATCATTTGTCTCATAAATCGTGATATTGTTCAACGACCCAACAGAATTCTCCCACAACCGCAGTCGCAGTTTGCACGCAAAAATCTCGACACGCATGCACCCTCGAATGTCTTAGTGCGTGTAAAAAGACTTTGCTGGGATCTGAAATTTTAATCCTTCCCGACACTCTGAAATATAACGATTTATGCGAACAAAGCCCTAGACACGGTTGACTCGCAGCAACAAGTTAAATCTAGTGATCCACAAACCTATACATATCGTGGATACGGAAGTTATAAATATCGCATTTTTTTATTGTTGCTAATTTTTAATCACGCCCAATTAGTCGTAGATGAATCTCTCTTATACTCTATCTAAAGTAATATCCATAAAGTCATTCAAGCAGAGGTGATTCAGCAGAAATTTTTTGTTTATCTTTTATCTGAATACCAGGATGTTTCTCCACTAGCGAATCTCTGGGAAAAACGGATGTCATTGAAAACAAAATACGGTCTAAGGACAAACATAAAGCTATATACGTACCTTCGTATAGACTCCCAATGAAATGTCGAAATAGAGATAAATGACAAAGTTAAAAAATATTAGTAAAGGAGTCATTAGGAAATCAAATAGCCCATATAATTTTTCCCTCAAACGTCATGCCATAAAAGATCGGACTTGGCGTATCTGCGTAGATTTCTGTCGCTTAAACAACAAAATGAGTCCCGATAGTTTCCAGTGCCATGTACCAACGATATCTTATCTTTGTTAAGTCAGAATCAATTTTTCACCAGCTTGGACTTACTTAAAGGTTTTCATCAGATACCATTACCTAAGTGATTGTACCTCATACACCGTTTTCAGCACACTCAGTGGACATTATCAATTTTTACGTATGCCTCCGGCTTACGTTGCGCCCCAATTACAATATAGTGTTTGGAGACTTTTAGGGGATACCCCACATGCCTATATGGTTGATCTTGTAATGTTTTCTAATACCTTAGAAGTACATTCATATAAAGTAGAGCTAGTGCTACAGAGACAGAGACAAATAATCTCAGAGTAAAATATCCAAATGCGAGTTTTTAAAAACCGAACATGTTTATCTAGGTTTTATGTGTCTAGTCAAGGTCTTAAAGTAGTCCATGGTAAGGTGTCGGCTATTCATAACTTCCGGTACCTATTAACATAAAAAGGGGATACAGCACTTTTGCGCTGTAGTAGGTATTACAATCGTATGTAAATATGTAACTCGTCAATCATAGCAGCTCATTTTACAGATCTTACAAAGAAGGGCGTAGATTTATTATGGTCTAAAAAGCATCAACAGGCATTCGATATCTTAAAAGCGGAATAATGCAGCTCACCTAACTTAAAAAATCCGTGATTTAAATAAGGAATTTTTTTTTTATTGCAACAGACGCCTCAGACCAAGGGGTAAGAGGGGTACTACTTCAGCAATATGATAAACAGTTCTTCCCTATAGCTTTTTATTCACGTAAACTAAAGCCCTCTGAAAGTAAATATGCAGTAATAGGCAAGGAAGGGCTATGTATCGTTAACTCACTAGTACATTTCAAGTTCATAATCTACGGCTATCCTGATAAAATCCTTACTGACCATAAAGTCCCATACCGAGTTTTTTCAAAGGCTTTAAACACAGTCCCAAAGGAACTCGTTGGCATATGATCATTCAGGTCTTTGGAGCCAAGATACGATATCTACCAGGGAAAGCAAATATCATAGCCGAGGCATTATCCCGCAATCCCGCACCATACTGCAAAGAACCATTAATTGGACTAAAAGATATAGAAACATCCGTGCCTATTGTTAAAACCATATCTAAACAAGAAAATTCATTAACCCAAGAGATCACGAGCATTGAATAGCTGGGCTGGATCGCAGAACTGTTACAAACTGAACAAAACAAGGGCCAGCAGCTAAGCAAAACAATAAACACTTCGAACGGAAACAGGGTCAGCAGCTAAGCAAAACAATAAACACTTCGAATGGAAACAGGGTCAGCAGCTAAGTTAAACAATAAACACTTCGAACGGAAACCCTAAAGCAAAGTATATTTAAAGTATGTGTATCAGAATTATGTAATCAAGTGTAATATTATATGTAGGTCCGTGACGAGGAAAACCCGAAGAACACAGCAGGTGACTAACGACCAGGTAGTAGTAATAATATCTTTTATACCAATCGTCCTAAACTGGTTGCATTCCGTCATCCAGGGTTCTCTATTATGTCACAGAAAGCCAAATCACTGTTTTACTGGCCTACAATGCTTACAGATATAAAAAGCACATAACTAATTGTAACACGTGTCATGAAAACAAGGGATACACTAAGACACCTGTCAGTTTAAGGGCCTATCCCGTGCCAAATCAATCAATGAAAGAATACATGTAGAATCATTAACAGAGTTACGAGTCTGACAGGGGAAATAAACACTTCTTATTGTTAATAGTTCCTTGACACGTTATATAGAATTAATAGCACTAAAAACGTACACCGCAATTGAGTGCGCTAGGAATATTTATGAGTGCTAAATCAGTAAACATGGAATTCAACACATAATAATCTGTGACTCGGGTGGTGTAAATCAATAATAACCTCCTTAACTCGTTGTGTGAATTCCTTTCCATTAAGAAAACCAATACTATATTTTATCACCCAGAGTCAATCGGTTTGGTAGAACGGATAAATAAAAAAGTGTAATGCCTTACGAGTTACAACTCGTGATATTGGATCCGAAATGGATTATAGCGGTTCTCGTGGTTTTAAATACCTTTATCATTCATATCTTGTATCTATAGAATTGATACCGCAAGTAGCCTTATACGGTACACTTTTCCACATATTCAAGCCAACCATTAATTTATCAAATATATATAAAAAAAATATATAAATAAATAAGTATAAAAAATAAAATAAATATGGATACAAGTGGAGTCGATATAATACACTCTGTAAGAAGTCGGAAGGGTTACAAATTATAACAAAAGAGGAATCACGATAAAATAAATAAGCAAAACGTAACCATAGGTTGATTAAATATCCAAATATATATGCATAAAGATTTGAACTCTAACTTAATGCTTTAGTAATGACAAATAAGCTAAAAGTTCAAACACATATCAAAACCTACTGACATTGTCTGTCCCGGTGATTTATATTCGTAGTCAATGAAAAAAAAAAATAATAATAAATAAATAAATAAAATAAAATAAAATAAAATAGATTTTAAAGTCAGGAAGTCTAAAAGTGAAAATGTATATCTATGGAATAATCCTATATGGATCTTACAGGGCAAATAATATATATAGAATTTGTATGGAAACCTTTTTTCATTAGTTTGAATAAGGAATATCTAATTTAACATAATTACATTTATTTACAATCATGCAGATTTCCAACATGAAACTAATATATTGTTCAATTTTGGTACTGTTTTTTTCAGACATTCTTCTCGTGTAGGTGGAGTATTAATACCCAATTTATACTAAAGTCGTATTTATTACAGCAAGTAACGTAACGCATAAGCTGGCTGAGAGCAATCTCCTGCCAGGTGATGAGGTCATCAGTCTAGAAAGTGCATGGCGTGTTTGCCCATTCATCATTGTTCCTTTTAACCTCAATAATCTGCTTGCACAGGCTTCATCTGTGTTTGTCGTCTCGCGCTTGCAAAGCAGGTTGACTGGAGAGAGGAATGCTTAGCTCATGAACTTCACATGTGGTTCATGGGTCACGATGACATACATAGCCATAACCTATTCTTATCCGCATTGCAATGCAAGCTTGGTTAAGGAATTGCAATCGCTTTAAAATTAATAAACAAAATAAGCAAATAGAATTTCTATAACAACAAAATGAATTAATTTTTTCTGAACCTCATAGACAATTAGAGTCAATAAATCAGCTTATGATATTGGTAAACGGACATTTAGAAGTATCAGGTCATGTATATGAAAAATGTACTTGCAACATTAGCCTATTACAATTCAAGTAAATCACATTCATGGGAAAATGTCACATTTTCTTGAAAAAACCCAAAGTTTATATAGAAATTAGTTACATAGTGGGTTCTTTCGTTGCATCTCCTGCCTATTAATAAAGTTTTAAAAATTAACCTCAGAGGATGCGCACGAGAAATTTGAATATGAAACTTTTGTTAGGGGCACATAAGATTGGATTGTATCACAGCTTAATTTCAGTTAGCATAGAGAAATACAGAATCATGATTAATATTCTCTTTGACTCTTATGTTGCCTGGCAATCTTACAAACAGCTCCGTTTCACACTTCTTTGTCTAGTAACTTACTACCAGTAATATCGAATTTTCTTTGGGATTCGTATTGATATCTGTTTATTTTTTATAATTATGGATATTTTTATGGTCATCATAGACCTGGATAGGTTTCACTCATTGTTAATGCCATGGATAAAAAAGTTTGTACAGCCGACTTTTGAATTCCATAAAATATCAGCGAATTCATGTGGGTTAAGTCTGGTTCTAAATGGCTTTCTCCCTCCCGTATTTGATGTTGTCTGAAATTACTTTGCCCTTGTGACAAGTATAATTTCACTTGCAGGCTGATTAATGGAACCTGGTTACAGTATCCTGCAGTACGAGAGTTTCACATGGCAACTTCAAAAAATCGTTCGTCGCTGCGGACGACTGCAGTCAAGTAACAACCGCCTACAATGTGAAAGGAATAAGCACCATCATAAGTGAACAAGCTTATTTCATGGACTTCTTCGACCGACACACGTATCCCGTCGTTAATCTCGTTTTAATGTGGAATGCTCCGGCGGCTGTCGGAAATCGACTACAAAAGGGACATACTTCCGACAATTACGACCAGAAGGATATTCAACTCTACGTTGCTGGCGAAGGACTCGTGCTGGGGATGATTTTATTCATTGTGAACGTATTCATGTGGCTTAGGATGCAGAGAACAAGTATGAGGCCGAAATAGAACGTTGCACCCCGCCAGGCAATTTTCCCCTTGTTTTAACCATTTGGAATTGGCCATTTCATTTGGCTATAGGTGGTTGTCTGGAACTGTGTAATGGACGAAAAGTTGTTCGAACGCTAGTTAAATGTGTAGTAGTATAACCTCGGTCATGTATCCTATATATAAAAGTATCATGTATCCTATATATAAATGATCATAAATAACAGTCGAAATATATCTTTGTGTGTACGCACTAGGAATCTATTATATAAATGATCATAAATAACAGAATCGAAATATATCTTTGCGTGTACGCACTAGGAATCTATTTAAAGTGCACATATATTGATCATAATTATATGAATCCATATATATATGTATAAATTAATCAGGTAGCCTATAATCAATGTTACCTTTTATCTTACCAATAACTGCAGATATATAACAGTTAGCATAAAAATCAACGAATCAATCAGCATAAACATTGATAATTTTTATCAATTCATATATGAAATTTTTATCAGTTAAAATATGATTTTTATCATGTTAATCTTTATTCAATGCGATTATCAGAGTACATTAGTATTTTCTGTAGCATATGTATCTTAAAGAGATGAAGTGAAAAACTGTATCAGTATATATCACGTGATCACTATTATTTACGAATATCATCATATGCACATTATGTTTTATATCTTATTACTTGAATCTGTATTTGTGTACACCATGAATTTCTTCTCCGCCCGTTTTGAAGGCCTTCAAAGGTTCGTTTTTTATCATCTTTTTTCATGGTACCTATTCCAA
>NC_061105.1:17175462-17177962 GCF_015104395.2 Macrobrachium nipponense | reverse complement strand
AGATCTGACCTGAGTAAACTGAAAGAGATGGCAGAAAAAAGGCTAAGAAGCAAGAAAACAAGGGAGGAACTCAACGATGAAATACAAAGTACAAGAGAGGGGACTAAAACAAACACAATAGAAGATGTAAAACAGAGGCTTAAGGCCAAAGCACATAAGATCCAACGGTACATGAACAGGAATAAGGGATACCAACAGAACAAACTATTCGGAACCAACCAGAAAAGACTATACAGCCTACTAAGAGGGGAAGACAACCACCCAGAAATTCCTGAAGCCGAACCAAGTAAGAGACTCTGGGAAACATATGGAGCAATCCGGTATCACACAACAAACATGCAACATGGCTCCAGGAAGTCAAGGAAGAAGAAACAGGGAGAATAAAACAAAGATTCACAGACATCACGACAGACACAGTCAGACACCAACTAAAGAAAAATGCCAAACTGGAAAGCCCCAGGTCCCGATGAAGTCCATGGATACTGGCTCAAAAAACTTCAAGGCCCCTACACCCACGAATAGCAGAACAACTCCAGCATTGTATCTCAAATCACCAAGCACCCAAATGGATGACCACAGGAAGAACATCCTTAGTACAAAAAGACAAGAGTAAGGGAAATATAGCCAGTAACTACAGGCCTATCACCTGCCTACCAATAATGTGGAAGTTACTAACAGGTATCATCAGTGAAAGGCTATACAACTACCTAGAGGAGACAAACACCATCCCCCACCAACAGAAAGGCTGCAGAAGGAAGTGTAGGGGCACAAAAGACCAGCTCCTGATAGACAAAATGGTAATGAAGAACAGTAGGAGAAGGAAAACCAACCTAAGCATGGCATGGATAGACTATAAGAAAGCCTTCGACATGATACCACACACATGGCTAATAGAATGCCTGAAAATATATGGGGCAGAGGAAAATACCATCAGCTTCCTCAAAAATACAATGCGCAACTGGAATACAATACTTACAAGCTCTGGAAGTAAGGACTAGCAGAGGTTAATATCAGGAGAGGGATCTTCCAGGGCGACTCACTGTCCCCACTACTCTTCTAGTAGCCATGATTCCCTTGACAAAAGTACTACAGAAGATGGATGCCGGGTACCAACTCAAGAAAAGAGGCACAGAATCAACCATCTGATGTTCATGGACGACATCAAGCTGTATGGTAAGAGCATCAAGGAAATAGATACCCTAATCCAGACTGTAAGGATTGTAACTGGGGACATCAGGATGGAGTTTGGAATAGAAAAATGCGCCTTAGTCAACATACAAAAAGGCAAAGTAACGAGAACTGAAGGGATAAAGCTACCAGATGGGAGCAACATCAAACACATAGATGAGACAGGATACAAATACCTGGGAATAATGGAAGGAGGAGATATAAAACACCAAGAGATGAAGGACACGATCAGGAAAGAATATATGCAGAGACTCAAGGCGATACTCAAGTCAAAACTCA
Organism: Macrobrachium nipponense; assembly: GCF_015104395.2. Taxonomy (NCBI): domain Eukaryota; kingdom Metazoa; phylum Arthropoda; class Malacostraca; order Decapoda; family Palaemonidae; genus Macrobrachium; species Macrobrachium nipponense. Next base: position 17,176,495 of record NC_061105.1, on the reverse strand, counting down.
ACGCCGGAAATATGATAAAGCCATAAACACATGGGCAGTGCCAGTAATCAGATACAGCGCAGGAATAGTGGAATGGACGAAGGCAGAACTCCGCAGCATAGATCAGAAACCAGGAAACATATGACAATACACAAAGCACTACACCCAAGAGCAAATACGGACAGACATACATAACACGAAAGGAAGGAGGGAGAGTACTACTCAGTATAGAGGACTGCGTCAACATCGAAAACAGAGCACTGGGGCAATATCTGAAAACCAGTGAAGACGAGTGGCTAAAGAGTGCATGGGAAGAAGGACTAATAAAAGCAGACGAAGACCCAGAAATTATACAGAGACAGGAGAAAGACAGAAAGAACAGAGGACTGGCACAACAAACCAATGCACGGACAATACATGAGACAGACTAAAGAACTAGCCAGCGATGACAATTGGCAATGGCTACAGAGGGGAGAGCTAAAGAAGGAAACTGAAGGAATGATAACAGCGGCACAAGATCAGGCCCTAAGAACCAGATATGTTCAAAGTACGATAGACGGAAATAACATCTCTCCCATATGTAGGAAGTGCAATACGAAAAGTGAAACCATAAACCACATAGCAAGTGAATGCCCGGCACTTGCACAGAACCAGTACAAAAAGAGGCATGATTCAGTAGCAAAAGCCCTCCACTGGAGCCTGTGCAAGAAACATCAGCTACCTTGCAGTAATAAGTGGTACGAGCACCAACTTGAAGGAGTGATAGAAAACGATCAGGCAAAGATCCTCTGGGACTATGGTATCAGAACGGATAGGGTGATACGTGCAAACAGACCAGACGTGACGTTGATTGACAAGGTCAAGAAGAAAGTATCACTCATTGATGTCGCAATACCATGGGACACCAGAGTTGAAGAGAAAGAGAGGGAAAAATTGGATAAGTATCAAGATCTGAAAATAGAAATAAGAAGGATATGGGATATGCCAGTGGAAATCGTACCCATAATCATAGGAGCACTAGGCACGATCCCAAGATCCTTGAAAAGGAATCTAG
>NC_061105.1:17165462-17170462 GCF_015104395.2 Macrobrachium nipponense | reverse complement strand
CCACCACAAACTCCCCACCCCACGAAACAGTTTATTCTGAATAATACAAAAATGTTAAAAAGATTACAAAAGCTGTTGTAATAATGCATAATCCCTCTCTCCATTAGTAATGGAAGTAGCCTCCCTCATTAGATATTCATGAGTTTGAATATTCATGACTTAGCAAAAGGGAGGTAGTACATGTTTTGCACTTCGGGGAATTAACATTTAAATATCGAGGAAAATTTGGCTTCTGGCCACAAAAGTTGGTGTCAGTGTCTGTCATTCACGAAGCATAAACAAATGAGAGCGTTGATAATTCTGAAAAATAATTTTACTACCATCCAGAGGAAACAGAAGTCTGACTTTACATCAGTAAATATCTTATGGAAATAGTAAATTCAAAAGATAAATGAGACGTAAATGAAACAAAGAAAAGTGTAAAAAAAAGATGTATAATATACTTTTAATCACTAAAACAATTTTTAGATGAAACTATAATTAAATGAATTTCCGTTTTTTCCCGAAACGTGTGTACAAAAGTGAAAGATTTGTTACTTATAGTAAGCCAATTTTTTGCCTATATATTATGCTGAAAGGAATCCTGTTTTTAAGGGTGAGTTTGCACTAAGCTTCACCGCACGCTGCATACGTAAGACTCATCACCAACTCCTCCCAAATTCTTGTTAGCCCCGCCTACTGGACCGCTCATTAGGGTTAGTTAGTGGTGTGGTGTGACTCTTCATGAGCAGTCCAGTAGGCGGGGCTAACAAGAATTTAGGAGGAGTTGCTGATGAGTCTTACCTATGCAGCGTGCGGTGAAGCCTAGTTTAAACTCACCTTTAAATGGCATTGACCAGCGCAAAATCGCCCACTCCACATGTGCTAGGCCCTGGGGGAACTAGGCAGTGGCTGCTGATAATTCAGGCTTATGTAAGCCTCATATAACCCTAATCTTTAGTCCAGAGAGACATTAAACTCGTGTTACCAGTGAATTATATCAAGCCATGAGCAGATCTTGAATTCTGGACCACCAAACAGTGAAGTCTGCTAGATACCACTTACTTACCACGGCCTCGGGCCATAAGCATAATGTATATGACTATCACCATATATTTCATCAAGAATGAGCTATGATTCACTTCGATTATCAAATCAGCACTCACTGGAATGACCTAAAGTGCTTGGAGGTGATTTAGATCTGAGACGCATTGCTGGAGATAAAACATGCATTACTCTTGTAATGATATTACGCTCTAAATCTCGGTGCACGAATTTAGCCCCAAATACAGGTAAAGTGAAACTCCTGACACATATCCATGTAAGATTATTTGGACATTTCTACCGAACGTTGGGTAGTTGAAGTTACTGATGAAGGAATGGAATAAGGACGTAATGAAGGAAATTAAACTCAAGAGAGATTTTCGTAATTGTAATTATTTCAAGGTACTTAACCACTCTGTAGGAAATGCAGTGAAATTTGGAAGTTGAGTACTTACCACTGACACTAGCATGGACACGTCTCATACAGGGTGTCCATAAAGTCCCAGTACCATGGTGAGCAGTAAATACTTGTAATGGTACTGGGACTTTATGGACACACTGTATTTCCAGAATGGATGATATTGTATTATCCACTCTCAAGAGGAAACAAAATGACTCCAGAACCAAGTATTACACTAGTTTTATATTCTATAGGAAGGGACAGTGAAGGCAAGAATTAGATGACATTATTGTCAAGAAATATGCATCGCGTTAATCATGACAGCAGTAGTATTTCATCCGAACAGAACTTGTATAAGTTCTTGAAACATAAAAGCTGGAAGGCTTTAAAAGCTATGAAAAAATACTGGTCTTTTGAAATAAATTTAGGTAAAAGAAACTTATCCACTTTATTTTCATTGCCACTTTTAAAATGATAGTCTATTAGACCAACATAAGCAGAAATGTAATTACAAAAAGGTAAAACTTATTTTATTTCTAAAGACTGAAATAATACTGGTCTTTTGAAATAAATTTAGGTAAAAGAAACTTGTTCACTTTATTTTTATTGCCACTTTTAAAATGATAGTCTATTTGACCAACATAAGCAGAAATGTAACTACAAAAAGGTAGAACTAATTTAATTTCTAAAGACTGATTTCTTCTTTCTGCATTTCCTATTACCTTACGTTACTTCTTCCAAATGAACACCATATTCGTTGGAAGCCTGAATTTCAAGTCAGTGGCTCCTCTGATGGGCTTGTTCCATATTGCAATTACTCTTAGGTTTAGAATATAGAAATAACAAAAGTGCATTTACGAAGTAGAAACAGGAGAGAGCTAAGCAATGCTTGAATAAGACAATTAACAGAAAGAATATACTCCAACTGAAACATGGTTAATTGCCAAAAAATTTTTAAAACTTAAATTAAACACTCAGTAGCATTTTAGGCCTAACCATTTTTTTTTATTCTGTCTTGTATACATAATTCGCAGCAAACACTAATCTTATTAACTCAGAGTTATACGCAAAGTTCTCCTTCGTGAATATGCATGATATGGTTATCATTCTCTCGCGCGTAAAACTTTGCAACGAGATTTACAGAAACATTTTACTCGGTAATTGAATCATTCGGCTTTTTACGTTCGCTCCTCAGGTCATTGCAATTAAGAGAAATACCTTTCGGCTCTTGAGACCTTTCGGAATTTTTGGGACGTTTGAGGTCCACTTCTGCAAATTCCTGACTGAAAAATGTGTATGTGTGTGTGAACTGCGGACTTCGTAGATTTGTTCCGGATGAGTGAATCCTGTTGGTTCTGTTTCAAATTCGTCTCGTGGATATAAATACACAGGTTCATTATAAATCAGCGCATGCACGTACACTCACACACAAGTATATATATATATATATATTATATATATATATATATATATATATATATATATATATGTATGTATATATATATATATATATATATACATATATATATAATATATATATATATATATATATATATATATATATATATATATATATATATATATATATATATATATATATATATCGAACTACAATGTCCTTTAATATCTAATTCGCTCTACCTCCGAATTAACATATTTTCATATATGCTTAACAGAAGGGGAATTTTTTTTTTCTCGATAATAGACTTGCCTGGACCCGGGCGCGAACAGATGGAGCCTTTCAAATCCAGTAACGTCAGTGAAGCTTGCCTGAAAATGTACGGAGGGCGAAACGCACCACGCATGCGCCAAGTTGTTTACTTGATGCCTGAGGAGAGATTTCATTTTTATGTTGATTGTTATTTTACACTCGAGAGTGAAATCTTTTTTTTTTTTTTTTTTTTTTTTTTTTTTTTTTAGGGAGATGGGTTACTCATTGATCGATTGGGGTACCTCTGACGCCATTCCTGATATCATTTAACCAAGAATCTTAACTGATTTACTTAACTGAAGGTAGTTGACCATATAACAAGTTGTCCTCCTGAACTGAGATTTGTAATTTTCATAGTTAAGAATATCCATATCTTTTTCTTCTTTTTCTTCTTCTTATTATTATTATTTTATGCATATTAATTCATTTAATTGTTTATATATCTATATATCAATACATACATACATATATTTGTGTGCGTGTGTATTTGTCTATATACACATGTACAAACCCATGAACAAACACATTCCCCTGAGTGATCATACATAAAACCAGAAATATATTCACATCAAAACATTCCCTCTTCACATCCAGGCGTCTTCAGGCCAATTCTTATACTCGTACACCCCATAGCAAGCCGTAGACTGGGGAAAAAAAAAGGACCCTCTCTCTCTCTCTATCTCTCTCTCTCTCTCTCTCTCTCTCTCTCGTACACTTTTTATTTCAATTTTATACTGTGACCCTCCACGCTAAACGCAAGTCAACTTATGCCTTTCGCCGCTGGGGAAAGGATGGCAAATAACAATTGATACGTGCCACTCGTAAACTCTCTCTCTCTCTCTCTCTCTCTCTCTCTCTCTCTCTCTCTCTCTCTCGGTAATCTCTTCATCTGGTTCGATGGGTGTCATTTGCATTTCGTTTTATGACTGAAGAAAGGTTTATTTCCGCTCAAAAAATAGGGTCCCAAAGGCTACGCAATTTATGTCTGCCTTGGCGTTGCGTTTTTGTTTTTTCAGTCAAAGAGTGTGCTTAAGTCGTAGTGGATGGTTGATTTAGGAGACCTCTGGTGGTAGGTAAATGAAATGAGAAACGGCGACTCCTTATAGGGATCAAGCTGATATATATGTATGTGCTTGTGTATATGTATATAGGCCTATGATTTTGAATTATATCAAAGAGTTATCTTTAAAAAATAACGAAAAACAGATGGAATAAAATATTTAATATTATCAGAGAATGTAAGGCAGTCGAGAAAAAGGAGAAAAAGGACTGAAAATGACGTATTATTATCAATCTCGCAAATCTTCATATGGCAACACTGCAATTGCACGATAATCACCGGAGGTAATTGAACGTTGCCTTGGTTCAGGACCATTGCTTTCTGTATCCAGAAGAGCAATCATTGCTTTGCAATTAACGCCTGAGCCGCCTCCGCATGGGGTAATTATCAGAGAGGATTACTTAGTGGGATTAAAAGTCAGTAAGGGTCCTTAAATCACCTGGGAGGTTTTGATGGAGGCTGAATATGGAATTTCCATACATCTCCATTAAATCCTTCAAGTCCGACCATGTAATCCCTTAAGATATTAAAATATTCGACCGTTTAATCCTTATAACAGCTTCAACTGCCGACCTTGATAATCTCTATAAAGTCCTAAGGTCAAACATGTAATCCTCATAGAATCCTCTGAAAGTCTGGCCAAGTAATCTCCAGGTAATCCACGAAGTCTGATCATGTAATCCCCATAAAATCCTAGAAGTCCAGCCACGTAATCTCCATTAAATCCTCGTAGTCTGACCATGTAATCCCCATAAAAACCTCAATGTTCGACTATGTAATCTCAGGAGCCCCTCGCAGTCCCACAA
>NC_061105.1:17150462-17160462 GCF_015104395.2 Macrobrachium nipponense | reverse complement strand
TTGTAAGAGATAGGAAACTTGGTTAAGTTTTCTAATGACTTAGGTCGTAGTGCATATGGAGAAGTCTTGGCTAAGACACTGTGAATTTGGAGTTCTGTTATAATGACTTGTGACACATGGGTGATTTTTTCTAGAATTTTCTAGACAGTTTTATTTGCCGAGTTTTGCCCTTTTTTAGCAGTATGTTAAATGGAGTGAGTTTTTATAGTTTTTTACTATAACATTGAGTTATTCTCTGGAGAATTGGAGTTAGAATTGAGATATAATTGAGATATATTATTTTGGAGAGATAATTGGAGGTATATATTATTTTGGAGTTATATTTGAGATATAATATATGGGAGATATATATTTTTGGCCATTTTTGATATTTGCCAATGTGATATGAGCTATGTTTAGTTCAATTATTTTGCAGCCATCTTTGTTGCAAATGGAGACACATATTTGGAGATTATGGGGCAATATTTGTGAGTATGTGAGTTAGTTGCCTTGAGTGCACATTTTTTTGGAGGTAGGATTTCATTTTTTGATATTCCTTTTTGGAGATATATTTTTTGGAGCCTTGTTTTGTTCCACACGGAGTTATTGGGGAAATAGAGGTAAATATTTTGTATTTGCCGAAATAGAGGTGATTATTCTCTATTCTTGGAGTGGTGTTTTTTTTTTTACTGACATGTGGCTATTGGAGAAATAAGAGAATAATATAAGGGGGTTGGTTATTAACCAAATGGAGGAAATATTTTTATAACCGGAGTGGTGTTATTATTAATATGGTGTCTCATAATGGAGTTGGAATTAATCTTGGGCGGGTGACCTTTTTTTTTGTGGTTATGGAGTTTTTTTGAGCAAAGAGAAGATTTCTGTGGTTCTCTTTTTTGATTTCGTGTCTATTTAGAGGCGAATGGCATTACTGCATTACGAGTCATATGGAGATGTGTGTGCATTTTTTATGTTCACAAGTGTGTTATTTTTGGAGAAATATAATTTGGGAAAAGTCATGTTGAGGGAATAAGTCTTTGAGACAGGTTTTGAACACATTAGTCATATCCTGGAGTTAATTCTGTGAAATGTGTCAGTTAGACCTTTTTTTTTCTTGAGAATCATGAGTTTCCAAACTTATGTGTCTGACTAGACAATTCTTATGCTGTTGTTAGAGCATGCGTCCGCAGGCGATTTTTCTGCTGACAAGCGATGTGATGAGCCGTGTGCTGATTCTTTTCCTCTGATGGTGACAGATCAGAATTTTTGCAATGTCTGGAAATGTTGGCTATAGCATTTCACGAAAGCGCATGTGTGAGAGTTTGCTTTCTGGCAAATTCCATAACTTTACATGGAGCATTTCTTGGGATAAACGCGGGAGTTATGCATATTATACATGTATTATGTATTTTGTGATTATCTTTTTTTTATTATTTTTCTTCCTTTTCCTATGAGAGATATGATTTGGGGATTGAGCTTAAGTAGCATTTCTTTTTTGGACGGGAGATTTGATTTTACCGGGAGATGTAATTTTTCGAGGGTTGTTACTTACGTAAAGGGAGTTTGACATTAAGTCTCATTGTGATTAATTATTGAGCAGTAAAGGGGTTTTGCTGTTAAAAGTTGGAGATTTTTACTGATTTTGTGGGTTGTTTGAATGTCAGAGTTTGAGAGAATATTTTTTTGGGTCTGGGTGTTACGTGACTCTTTTCTTTCTTGAGCTCGTTACGAATTTTTTCTTTTTTTTTCTCTTGTGAGCACATTCGAGTTCGAAATGTGAGTGCAGAATTCCGTGGAGTTGCTGTGATTTCTGAGTTGTGTGTGTGCTGATGTGTGAGTTTGGAGAATTGAGTTGGAGAACTTGATGTTTTTTTTTCTTAGAAAGTTGTGATAATGACTTATCATTTTGGTAGTTATATTAAGGGAGTTAATTGGGAGACGTTCAGTTAGTATTTCTGACCTTTTTGAGATCATTGTTTGATAGAGGTAGTATGTTTGGGTTAATTTTCTTGGATTGACCAAAGACCTGACTGACATACTAACACACTCCCAAAAAGTCGTTCCCCGACGCCAGCAAGACGTCCACCAGCCGTGAAGAGAGGTTGCTGCCATGTTGTCCAGGGTGATTACAAGTATTTCCATGATGGGTGATCGCGAGAATTCTACAGCGTGTTTTTTGGGGATCTACAAGAAGCCGTGAGAGTATTCTACGATGAGGGAGGCATTCCGTCTTCCTACAGTTGCTACAGCCTGCTATAGCCTGTTGCTGTTTGTTCAGCTAGTTGCAGACAAGCGAAGAGGGATGTTCAAGAATCCTAATGCAGAAAATATGAGAGAAAATGCGTCTTGTGTTATTGGGAGATTAAAGCGTGATAAGACTTTATTTTATAATGCCAGAGACGTGCAGTTTTATTTATATTTTGTTTTAAGCCGGCCAGTGTTTTGTGTTATAAGCAATTTTGCTAGGCGGGGGCTAGCATTTGTGCGAGGCCGAGCAATCTGTAAGGCCTAGGGATTTTGATTAATAATATATTGTTCGTACGTTCTCTGTGACCTATGGAATGTGGAGAACAGTGCAGAGGTAACGACCTGAGAGTAGCTGATGAATGAGATTCTAGGGGGGTGGCGTGAGATAAAAGTGCTTAATTCAGGAAGTCAATGTACGACAGTTTATGAACTCTTCTCAAGTGCCTTTGGGAAACTAGATGCAGCTAGAACCGCAAGGCGCTAGCGAACTGTGCATTCGTATGTGCGTGTGCGCCTCTTCTATTCATAATGTATCACTAGCCAAGTCTATGGGAAGACTTGCACAGACATTCGGGGGAGGAAGGCGAAGCCATGATGGCAGATGCCAAAGTGTTTTTATTTATCAGTGAGTGATATTCCGGTTGGGAATGGGTAAGTGTTACCTTTACTTTAGCCAAAGGGATGGCTTGTTTGATATCTTGTAAGATGTTCCATTTTATTAACTTTGTCTTTAAACTTGTGTGTGTACTTACCGAGATGTGTTCTGTATCTTTGAACAGACGGATCTGGAATACCGGGGGACAGAGTTCCCAGGGAGATGTGTGGACTTTGGGGTGACTTGACAATGAGTTGTTTTTAAGTTAGTCTGTAAGACTGGATTACTTAGTTAATTGATTTAGTTGTTCTTGTAAATAAACGTTATGTTATGATGCAACTCTCTCATTTTCATTACCTGTTAGAATGGAGAGAAAGAGGTGGAGAGAGAGAGAGAGACTGCGGGTTCTTCCCCCATGTTATATATATTTATATATATATATATATATATATATATATATATATATAGATATATATAAATATATATATATATATATATAATATTATATAATATATATATAATATATTATATATATATATATATATATATATATGTGTGTGTGTGTGTGTGTGTGTGTGTGTGTGTGTGTGTGTGTGTGTGTGTGTGTGTGTAAAATTCAGTGTCATGCCTCCCAACCTTGGAACAAGAAGAAGAAGAAGAAGAAGAAGAAGAAGAAGAAGAGTCGATGGCAGAAAACCCTTCAATCTTTTCCAGCACAAACAAACGGCTTCAATAAAAAAAAAAAAAAAAAAAAAAAAAAAAACGCAGTATGGCTTCAAGGACAAATCCCTCTCGTCATTAGCCGTTAGTGAGTGATTAATTGCAGACTAAAGTACGAGAGAGAGAGAGAGAGAGAGAGAGAGAGACGAGAGCAGATGAGAGAGAGATGAGATGAGAGAGAGAGAGATTTTAGGCGTGATCAAATCGTAATGAGCAGTTCAAGTAATACATTTTTTTGCTGCAAATTATGAATTCCGGAAACCAATTTGAAATAATGAATTTTTAAAAAAATTATCAATATTTTTTTATTCTCTCTCTCTCTCTCTCTCTCTCTCTCTCTCTCTCTCTATAGCATTTGCTCACAGTTTTGCATTTCTATACTTCCACCAACATATTCCCAAACCAGATTTTCCTTCTCTCTCTCTCTCTCTCTCTCTCTCTCTCTCTCTCTCTCTCTCTCTCTTTCCGTTCCATTTCATAAAGGGGAATGCCTTTACTTCGTTCGCCCAATATGAACTGCAGCTTAGTGGAGAACGTATCGACAATATTGGTATTCCTTCCTTCCTTCATTCGACCAACTCGCTCGGGCTCCTCGACAGGACAGACCCAAATTCTGTGGGTGCTTTTGGCACATTTTGAATTTATACTTTGAATTGACCTTTTGAATTCATAGTTTGATGGTGTGTTTTCAATTGACATTTTGAACTTATATTTTGAATTCATGTTTTGAATTCATAGTTTGATGTTATGTTTTTAATTTACATTTTGAAGTTATATTTTGAATTTATATTTTGAATTCATATTTTGATAATGCGTTTTGAATTGACACTTTGAACCTATAATTTGAATTTATGCTTTAAATTCACATTCTGATGGTGTGTTTTGAATTGACATTTTGAGCTTATATTTTGAATTCATATTTTGAGACTGTTTTGAATTTACATTTGGAACCTATATTTCAAATTTATGCTTTAAATTCATATTTTGAGGTTATGTTTTGAATTTACACTTACAACTTTTTTTTATTTATCTTTTGAATTCATATTTTGAGGTTATGTTTTGATTTTACGTATTGAACTTACATCTTGAATTTATATTTTGAATTCATATTTTGATGTTATGTTTTGAATTTACGTGTTGAACTTATATTTTGACTTTATATTTTGAATTCATATTTTGAATCTAAATTTCCAAGTCATGTTTGGAATTCACATGTTGAGTTTATAGTTTGAATTCATGTTTTGAAGTTATGTTTGGAAGATTATATGTTGAATTTACAGCTTGAATTCATACTTTGAATTTATATATTAATTTATATTTTGAATTCATATTTTGTATCTACATTTTGAATCTGTATTCCCACCCATTCCTTGTCTTATTTTAGTATCTGTTGCTTTCGTTGAACCTGTATTTTTTAATCTATATTTCCACCCTTTTATTTTCTCATTTAGAATTTGCAAAATGATAATATTCATTTACTACATCCAATTCGACTAATTAATTGCGCGCTATTGTACTTTCAGTATTTTTAAGCCGAAATTATGACATTTTCACTGATCATATTGAAACATTTTTTTGTCACTCCTGCCAAATTAAATTGAAAATTAATTGTCATGAAAAACTATTCATTTCATATACAAACCTTTTTTTTCACTCCTGCCAAATTAAATTGAAAATTCATTGTCATGAAAAATTATTCATTTTGATCCTTTCAATCAACAAATGTCCCAATTCCATTCCGCTATTACCTAGAATTCCAATTCGTGAATTCCAATTCACGATGGGAGAATGGAAGTTGATATAATGCTCTCACAGAATGACATTGGACAAATAGCGTTTTCTAATCAAACTTTTCCCATATGAATTAATCAGTCGAAATGACTCAATAGCTCTTTTCTCGAAGAATTTATTTATTTATTTTTTTTTGCATAATGAGCTGATGTCTGGTACAATTGTGCTTTGTGAGATAAAGCTGCATAGTTAAGAAAAACTTATGACAATTGAGAATGTGATGTATATAACCACACTCCTTGTGGGCAAATATCTACACTGACAACATGATACATTTTTGCTCTCTCTCTCTCTCTCTCTCTCTCTCTCTCTCTCTCTCTCTCTCTCTCTCTCTCTCTCTCTCTCTCGTTCAAATATTATAAAATAACTTTACACTTTGCAAACCAATTACATCTCTCTCTCTGTCTCTCTGTCTCTCTCTGTCTGTCTGTCTCTCTCTCTCTCTCAGACACACACACACACACAAAAGACTTTACTTTTGCAAACACGTTACCTTGACTCAGTGCCTCCTGACTTCGAAACAGACCTGGACCCAATATTAAGAAACTTTTGTCTCATGACTCCAGAATGAAAATCATTTTCGATTGTTCCACCCAAGTGTCTGCAGACATATCTCGATGTCTGTTCGTGTGTCTGTGTAAAACAGACGTAGAAAAAGACTTCAAGATTTGTAAATAGTGTTCAGGTAGGTTTGAATACTCGTGTGATGAAAAGGGAGAAATAGTATAGTAGATAATAGTAGATAAAGATAGGAGGACAATTTTACAATAATTTTGTGTATTTTTATTGAAAATTATGAATGAAAGACGCCTTACATAAAAATGACGGGATGATATCCAATTAAATAGTTATTTTTAATACTCCTTTGAAAATGTCAGCTCTGGCATAATGTTTTTAGATCAATGAAAAATGTCTTTCATAAAACTGACGTTATAATTTTTAATGTTATTTTCAAAATTCTCCTTCTGCCATAATGTTTATATATATATATATATATATATATATATATATATATATTATATATATATATATAATATATATATATATATACATATTCATATATATGTATAATGTTGCAACACTACTGAAGCATTATGTTAACGATATCGTAATGTTTTCTACAGATAAAATGGTCTATCTATAGTTTGAATAGCTAGTTATAAACTGTAGTTAAAATGGTCTATGTACAGTTTATAGTTTAAAGGGCCAGTTATAATTTATAGTTGAAATGGTCTATTTATAGTTTATAGTTTAAATGGCTTGTTATAAATTGTAGTTATAATGGTCTATTTATAGTTTATAGCTTAAATGGTTAGTTATAAATTATAGTTAAAATAGTCTATTTATAGTTTATAGTTTAAATAGCTAGTTATAAATTATAGCTAAAATGGTCTATTTATAGTTTATAGTTTAAATAGCTAGTTATAAATTATAGCTAAAATGGTCTAGTTATAGTTTATATGGCTAGTTCTGGATTATAGTTAAAGTGATCTAATTATAGTTTATAGTTGAAATGGCTAGTTATGAATTGTAGTTAAAATGGTCTATTTATAGTTTATAGTTTAAATAGCTAGTTATAAATTATGGTTGAAATGGTCTAGTTATAGTTTATATGGCTAGTTATAAATTTTAGTTAAAGTGGTCTAGTTATAGTTTATAGTTTGAATGGCTAGTTATAAATTATAGTTAAAGCGGTAGTTCTAGTTTATGGTTTAAATATAGCTAGTTGCAAATTATGGTTGAAATTGTCTATCCTACGTTGTGACAAAATTGAGTTGCACGAAAGATATTTGCTAAGAATTTTCCTTAAAATTCACCTAAATATTTCCACCTCAAATCGCGGAAATGTTTTCGCCACAGATTACTGAAACATTTTCGGTATGTTTCGGGGGGTTGGGGGTGGTTAGGAGGGCACTCTGGAGAGAGGGGGGGGGGGGGGGGGAAGATGGAAATATGCCGCCGAAATAATTTGACATGATACCTCATGCAAAATGTAGAAACGGCCGAGCAAAATTTTGGAGTGAGGAAATAAATTTTTCATTTGTTGCTGAGAGTTGGGGGTCGCGATCATTTTAAATGCACGCTGGATGTTCTGACAGATGCAAATACTTATTTTTTGCGCTCCTTGTTTCTCCTGCTCTGTATGATCACACGTATGTATGTGCAAATATATATATATTATATATATATATATATATATATATATATATATATATATATATATATATTAACTTATCACTTACACAATTGTTATGTGCATTAATACAATTACTAACAGGACCTCATTGATACTGGATGTTATCTAGCGGAGATATTTATTTAAAACAAAAATTACAAGCTTTCTTGAACTAACAGTCCTCAGTGTGATTCACGGACAAGAGGTCATGTAGTAATTATATACATATATATATATATATATATATATATATATAATATATATATATATAGATAGATATATATATATATATATATATATATATATATATATATATATAGATAAATAATACTAAAAGGACCTCATTCAAACTGGATGGTATCCAGCGGAGTTGTTTATTCGTAAAAGGTTACAAGCTTCCAAGGACAACCAGTCCTCTTTATCAAGTATCCATAACACTTGGCTACTTGAGACTTGATACTTGATAATGAGGACTGGTTGTCCTTGGAAGCTTGTAACTTCTTTTTTTAAATAAATAACTCATCTAGTAATTATATATAATATATATATATATATATATATATATATATATATATATATACCATGTAGAGACTGTCCAGTTTCAATGAGGCTGTTAGTAAATGTATTAATGCACATAACAATTGTGTAAGTGATAAAGTTAATATATATATATATATATATATATATATATATATATATATATATATATATATATATATATATACATATATATGTCCTGATTCCACTCACAACATCAGTCCCCCCCCCACCCGGAGGTAGACTCCAAATGTATATATTTACCTCATCCACGAGAAAAAGAAGCACCCAGTCATGTCTATCTGTGCCTTCAGATATTTATTTTCCTCAGTTTCTTCTTCTTCGTCTTCTTCTTCTTCTTCTTCTCCCTCGGCTTTTTTCCTCCCTCTGGAGGGATTCTGTTTACTCTCTTCTCACCCGGGGAGTATCCCTCAGGCCCGGGAGGAGGGAGAGAAAGAGAGAGGGAAAGAAGATGAAATTCAATATCTTTGTGGATACCTTTTTTTTATCTATTTCTTTTTTATTTACCTATTCATTTATTTATTTCTTTATTCATTTTTGTGTTTGGTTGGATTTTTACACATGCTTTTCATCTCTTCTTTTTTATGCTTTATTTTGATTGTTTTTATTTTTGGCTTTTTTATTATTTTTTTATTCTTATTCTTATTTATATTTTTATTCCAACACTTTTATTGAGTTGTATTAATTTTTATTTTTTTATTTTTTTCTGTATTCATTATTTATTTTACTTTTATATATCATGGTTTTTCCTTTTATTTTCACTTTTTATTTATTTTATTTGTTACTTTTATTTTGTATTTTTGTTTTGTGTTTTTCATTTTTACTTTTTTTTTATTCTCATTAGACTTGTATGACAAGATTGGTCGTTTCTGATTTTCGATATTTCACGAATTTTATTTTAGAATAAATAAGACTATTTCACAGAGAGAGAGAGAGAGAGAGAGAGAGAGAGAGAGAGAGAGAGAGAGAGAGAGAGTAGAGAGAGAGAGAGAGAGAGATCAGCAAATTTCCATGAGGAAATTATTGCTGACACACTTCTCTAGTGAGTAGTAGGTTTTGAGAGAGAGAGAGAGAGAGAGAGAACAGAATACTTTTGAAAGAACTGTCATATCCAAAGCTACATGTGCTAATAACAGACAGTGACCATTAAGACCTAAATGTGACATACATGCACAGTCTGACACCAAAGTCCTCAATTTCTCTTTCAAAATTCCCAGTCTCAAAGTCCTCTGTCTCAAGGGACTGTTAACCTCTGAGGGCTTTTTTCTACCCGTCAAGGTTTTTGGCATGTAGCTCCCCTGCAGTTGACGGCTGAGTGGTTATGTCTAACGTCGGAAGTGAAACGGAATTTTATTCTAAAAATTTTTTAGGACCTCGAAAGGAATCCTTTTCAAGTTGTTTCAAATATTCGCGTGTTTATTTGGTTTCGTGTTTCGTCGTATATGAGTTTAATTCCTTAGGACAAGTTTGGTTTTTTAATTGTTATTTAGATAAAAAAAAAAAAATTTGGTGAGTGTAATACTAAAATTTCCTCTTGTTCAAAAAGAATTAAATTCCTGTTGAATTATGTTGATGCTATTGTTCTATAATTTTTTGTTTATGTTCACATCAACAATTATCACTCGCTAGCATTAATAATTGCTAAAGAAGAAATACACTGATACGTGTCAATAGATATATTTACAGAATTTATCTCCTCATTAGATCGAACTCTCTACATTGCTTCATATATTTTTCTATGACTTTGTTGTAATCCGTCGTCTGTTCAACAAAAGACTTGAAAATTACAATATTTAAAAAAGCTGAATTTTAAAGATAGAAAATTTAAAAACAAAAATTCTATCTTTATTTTATTTTAATTGCAAAATGAAATCTAAAATCTCCTTTGAATTTCCTTCCGAAATATTGAATTTGGAAGCAAAAGAGATTCATCA
>NC_061105.1:17125462-17135462 GCF_015104395.2 Macrobrachium nipponense | reverse complement strand
ATATGAAAGAAATCATGAAGTCCGGTAGCGGGAAACGAACCCGCGATATCACAATCACGACGAGGTCATGATTTTCTTTTCATTCTTTCTTTGAAGTTGGATCTCGGGGCTTTGTAGTGGCAAGCGCATCCAAAAAAGAGCAAAGAATTCGAGAAGTTAAAAGGGCATTGTGGTTATTACATTTACACATGTTTCTGTTAAAAATGACCAGTGGATTCTACTATATATATATATATATATATATATATATATATATATATATATATATATATATATATATATATATATAACATAAACATATGCCTTACCAACATTGTTACTATATATTCTCTAACGGCCCTGCCTAACCACATGATAAAAAGGAGTATTTAGCCAAAGTGCGCATTTTCACCCAACATATAAAGTAAACAACTTACCCTCCCTCTCTGAACATAAAAAAAAAATATATCTAAAAATGAAAATATTCAAAACGATATTCATTCATTTCCCACCAACTTCATATACTTACCCCCGACCGCTAAATCTCGCCAATGCTGTACAATTACCGTCGTAATCACCGCCCTTAACGGTCGTAAGAACCGCGGAGTTACTGGACCACGCCGGTATTTTCATGACTTCAAAGAAATTCGTTATAAAAACGACGATATTACGCAAAATAACGACTGTCGTTGAACGAGAAATCAATTCCGGTGTTCGTGACCTCACGGCAGTTAGTTGCACCAGTTATGGCGGGGAGAAGGAAGCCTTTGTGGATGGTGATTGGTTTTTTTTTCTTTGCCTAGAAAATATGGCTGTGGCGTTTTATAAGGGTCTTGATTATGAATTAAATGTCAGTTGGTCAGCTCGAGATAGAAGTCAGTACAGGATTTAGTATTACTAATAGCTTTTGAGATGTATGATTACAGGGATTAAAGTGTATTACTAGTTTTTAGGGGCTTCAAATCATTTGTGTAGGTTTGAGTAGTTCCTTGATGGCAAACCTGGTCTGTAGCCTTCTTAATGGATTTATTTAAGTGATATAATGATTTTGTTTTACTGAAATATACTGAAATATATTGATCAAACTAGCACTTGAAAAAATATATCATTATATATATATACATATACATATATAAATACACACACACATATAGATATATATAAATATATATAGATATATAGATATATATACAAGTATAAAACGACCCATTAAAACACTCTGGGGCCTTATCAAGGTGTGATAAGGGTGGAAGTAAGTCCACCGAAATATAGTCCTTAGCTTTAAATTTAAAAACCAGTGTTTTAATGGCCTTTTATATTTGAGACGTACACTGTTTTAATAGAAGAATTTATTTGCACACCACACACACACGTATATATATATATATATATATATATATATATATATATACTATATATATATATATATATATATATATATATATATATATATATATATTATATATACCCACACAATAACTATAATTAGTCTACATTACCTCATATTCCTTAATAACCAACGCCGCATTTCTATGTGAAAAATGAATTCGTAATACTGAGCATTCATTACCTCGGTGAAAAATCTCCTGCCGCCATTTCTCAAAGGCTGTTGGAAATGAGTTGGTAATTCCTAACGGTGGTTGGAAACGACTCAGAAATCACTTGCTGGAAACGAAGTCTGGATTTGGCACTTTCTCTGAGCACCTGTCCAATTAGAGAGTCGGTTGGATTAGGAGTCTGGTTACGCGAGAGCTAAGTTTCGTAAGAATGTGGGATATTATGTTTTTGAATTTGGTTCTTTGGTTTCATAAGAGACGCAAGTGATATATATATATATATATATATATATATATATATATATATATATATATATATATATATATATATATATATATATACATATAGTATGTTATATCTCTCCTGAGGGATACTTCTTTCAGGAGAGGTGGAACATACATCCCGCCTGTGTGAACTCTCGAGAGAGATTGAGAGTTTCCTGCCCTGTGGTTGGCTTATCAACAGCCAATCAGGAGCGTCGTGAGGGACTGGCTTAGACGTCAAATGCACGGGTGATGTGAATCTACTGTTTCAAAATCTTTTGTTATTACTCTTTTCACCAGACTGAAGAATAATACTATTGTTCACATTTCACTTAATTGCTTAATTTATTTGGGTTTATGAAAGCAAGAGAATATTTCCATTATAATGATAATGATGTCGTTTATTATTACTATTATTATTTTCTTTTTTTGCTCTATCACAGTCCTCCAATTCGACTGGGTGGTATTTATAGTGTGGGGTTCCGGGTTGCATCCTGCCTCCTTAGGAGTCCATCACTTTTCTTACTATTCTTCTATTCTTATTATTATTATTATTATTATTATTATTATTATTATTATTATTATTATTGCTTGTGTTACATTAGCAAAATTCTGTTTATATGCACTTTATATATATATATATATATATATATATATATATATATATATATAGTATATATATATATATATATATATATTATATATATATATATATACATATATATATATATAGTATATATATATATATATATATATATATATATATATATATATGCATACAGCCAGGAGAAGGGTGAATGAAATGACCTGAACCGAGCGCTTTCATGTATTTCTACACCTCATCAAGGTTCAGGTACAACCCTGAACCCTGATGAGGTGTAGAAATACATGAAAGCGCTCGGTTCAAGTAATTTCATTTCACCCTTCTCCTGGCTGTATGCATATATGATCATCACACGTCTACAGTGATTTGTTGCAATATATATATATTATATATATATAAAAAATATATATATATATATATATATATATGTGTGTGTATTATATATATATCGTAATATATATATACATATATACACACACACACACACACACACACATATATTATATATATATATATATATATATATATATATATATACATATATATACACAATATTATTGCATATCCAATCAACATTATGTAATATACACCATCGGCAATAATTGGTCATTATGAAGGCCATAAAAGTATAATGAAATATGAGGAAGAAACTTACATAATAAAAAACAATGGAAATAGAGTCAGAGAGATATGTTAATAAGTAAAATTAAACAAATCATAAGCAACAAAATATTAATAGATATTTGAGTACTTTAAGTACCAAAAATGTAATAAACCTTCTCAACTCTAACAAGTTTTTTCCCTTCATTATAAACGTAATTAAGTTTGGATGGAAATAATTTGCTTTATCCAGTAAAAAAAACTGATTAATTATTTTTACGGGTAACATTAGGATTTTTTTTAGAGAGGGTATACTTTGAAATTTTATATATTTTTTCCAGGGAAAAGGTTATTAAAGATGATTATATGTGATGTTTTATGATTAGTATTTTTATTTAATGATTAATGTAGAGTAATTACATGAGAAAGACTAGTTTTTAAACATTGAAATAAAGTGATTATATGTGATCTGTTTTTTATGATAGTCGTATTTTTATTAATGCTAATGTAGAGTAATTACCATGAGAAAGACTAGTTTTTTAAACATTGAAATAAAGTATTATCAAGATATTATTGAATCGTGGAATATCTAAGGCTTAGACTATATTTATGCTACACACACACACACACACACACACACACACACACACACACATATATATATATATTTATAGATATATATATATATTATATATATATATTATAATGTAATTCTTATTTCAAGAAAATAAATTTCCCAAAAATGTTCATTAAAAAGGATTTCCAATTGGTTTTATATGGGAAAATTATTTTCAAATTAAATATGTAAATCTAGCAAATAATGAATATTGCGCATTAGTTAAAAGGACATTATATCCAAATTAACATACAATGAAAACTCAAATAATATCGGAAATATTCTAGAAGTGGCGAAAGAAAATAGACATAAGAATAGTAATTAACTTAGGAAAAACAGCAAAATGAAATGAACAATGAAAAGATTATATCTTAGAAGAGGCAACGTAATTGAATGAAGCAAAATAAAATAATTTTAAGAAAAGGAAATGGAAAATCCTGAAATAAATGAAAAGACGGGAAAAATGAAAAGAGAGAGTGAGATGTGGAAAGGGTACGAGAGATATCGAGTATTATAAATTCATTTACAGGATTTTCAGAAGTGAAATGAAATCTAGTTTGAACTTTTCAGTGGCACAAAATATCGAAATATTCCTGGTGATTTTAGCAATTATCTTAGTTCCCCGTTGGACGAGTGGTTTTCGTGCTCGCCTACCGATTCGGCAGTCCCGCGTTCGATTCCCCGCTCTGCCAACGTGGAATCAGAGGAATTTGTTACTGGTGATGAGAAATTCATTTCTCGATATAATGTGGTTCGGATCCCACAATAAGCTGTAGGTCCCGTTGCTAAGATTCCAATTGGTTCCTAGCCACCTGAAAATATCTGATCCTTCGGGCCAGCCCTAGGAGAGCTGTTAATCAGCTCAGTGGTCTGGTTAAACTAAGGTATACTCTATAGCAATTACCTACGCCTCTATATGTGATCTGCTGTAATATATCCCACTTAAATTACAGATAAGTATTTTAAGATCATAATTATCTATGCCCACATAGGGGACTCATATAGGGGAATTATCGTGGAATATGACACAAATAGAAACAAAGCGTGATCCGATCTCCAGCTTACTCAGAGCGCGTGCTAAAATCTACAGTCAAAAAGAGCGTTGTTTCACTTACGAAAATTAAAACAAATACGCTTTATTTTATTAGAAATAATTGTTCTGTACCGTTTAACATGTATATTATTTATTTTTTACATTTTCATTCTGATAAATAAATCGTAAATATCCAATCCTAAAATTCTTGTATCTTTAACTCAATTCGAAACACCTTTTTCAGACCTTTTTAGCCTCTTCCACAGACCTTTCCTATCCCCCCCCCCCCAACAACAACAACAACAATATAGTAGTCTGAAGGCTTACTCTCCGAGTAAGCCAAAAGTAATCCTGGAACACACTCCAAAGTTTAAGATTCATAAACAATTGCTTTTTTCTTTATCGCATTTGAAATAGGGAGAAATATATTACCATTTATACATGTATACACATTGGAATTATCTAGTAGGTCAATTATCGTGAATGTGATACAATGGAAATATACATAAACAATTGCTTTTTTTTGTTTTTTTATCGCATTTGAAATAGGGAGAAATATTTTATCATTTTATACCTATAACCACATATTGGATTTATCTAGATCAATTATCGTGAATGTGATACTAAGCAAATATACATAAACAATTTTTATTTTTATCGCATTTGAAATAGGGAGAAATATTTTACCATTATATACCTATAACCACATATTGGAATTATCTAGGTCAATTATCGTGAATGTGATACAATGTAAATATAAAAAAAATAGTCTTCGAACTCAGATAAACGCCAGAGTTTCACTCCAAAAATTTTTTTTGTTTTTTTTGTTTTTGCAACAAACAAACTGCGCTTGTTGTCAAACACATTCGCGAACCAGTTGGGGCTGATTCCCGATGCAAGGAACTGCCTCCTGCATTGCTCGCGAAAATACACCTGCGCGCGAAAAATTCGTTTGCATTATGCAAGACGCAACGAAGCAAATTTATTCCCGGGCTAAAAACATTGTCTTTTCTGAATACTACTGGTCCGAATGACTTCTTTTTAAAATGTTGTTCTTCGCTGTTGTTAATCGTATCTCATGGAGCATTTATTTCGGGACACATATATATAGAACAAATGCAATTCGTGACTATGTTATAATAGTTCACGATTGATTTTTGTAACATCAAATTACATATTCTTATGAAACTGTCAGTATTGACGATTTAACTTATCTGGAAGAAAGTGAATGTGACTGATATGTTTTTCGTGTGTGCGTGTATACGTACATGCACACATAAATACACACACATTATATATAAATGTATATATATATATATATATAGTGTGTGTGTGTGTGTGTGTGTATACATATATATGTGTGTGTGTGTATGTATATACATATATATATATATATATATATATATATATATATATATATATATATATATATATATAAATAAGCCAATACCACAGGAAAATGATAGTCAGAAATCCAAGCGCTTTCGTCTTTATTAAGACATTTGTCAAGGAGCTAATGCATTAGCTCCTGACAATGTCTTTAGTAAAGACGAAAGCGCTTGGATTTCTGACTATCATTTTCCGTGGTATTGGCTTATTTATGAAGTCACGTACACTACTGTGATTTTTTAAGCATATTATATATATATATATATATATATATATATATATTATATATATATATATATAATATATATATATATATATATATACACACACACACCATATATATATATATATATATATATATATATATATATACATATATATATATGTATATATATTATATATATATATATATATATATATATATATATATATATATATATATATATATATATGTGTGTGTGTGTGTGTGTGTGTTGATTGTGTAATCCTAAAAACTGAACAATTCCAACACTGGGTCAAACCACAGCAAGTCAAGCCTTTGCTGCCTGGTACCCGGAAATCGTCCTGTCATATTTATCACATAATTCAACCTCTGACAGATACCAGGGCTGATGTAGGTAAGAGTTTTACAGATACCTTACAATAACCCCTCAAAGGCCTTCTTCAATTATACAAATGTCCTCACAGAATGTTTTCAATTCCATTTGCTTTATGCCAAATAATTTTTGTTGTTGAGAGAGAGAGAGAGAGAGAGAGAGAGAGAGAGAGAGAGAGAGAGAGAGAGAGAGAGGGGGGGCAGGGGGAGGGGAGGTTGGTAAACACGTTTACTGGCTGTTTGGTACGAAATTGTTTCGTAATGGATGTGAAGTCTAAAGAGAGAGAGAGAGAGAGAGAGAGAGAGAGAGAGAGAGAGAGAGAGAGAGAGAGAGAGGAGTAAAAACCCATTTACTTGCTGCTGGGTACGAAATCGCTTTCCAATGGATATGAAGCACATAAAGAGAGAGAGAGAGAGAGAGAGAGAGAGAGAGAAGAGAGAGAGAGAGAGAGAGAGACGAGACCAAAAACCATTAATAATTACACTGACAGGTTCCTCGTTGTGTCACACCATCTACACCCCTGTCGCTAAATCCCCGATGACAGCCACTGACAAAGAATATGAACATTTAATGATTACGCCATAGCGTATAATCATTAGGAAATCGACCGCACTGTTGACCTGTCGGTTGCCACGCCACCAAGGCACTTGATTCCTGGGAGTTAGGGCGATGTTTTGAAGCAAGATTGCCTTTGATGTAAAGCATCAAAGGACGATTGATTTTTGCAACTGCATCATTGATTCGAGTTCGTTTTTTTGTTACTGTCAAAGTGACTCCGATTGATTGATTTATATCTACTAAAA
The DNA here is from genome assembly GCF_015104395.2 of Macrobrachium nipponense. Taxonomy (NCBI): domain Eukaryota; kingdom Metazoa; phylum Arthropoda; class Malacostraca; order Decapoda; family Palaemonidae; genus Macrobrachium; species Macrobrachium nipponense. The sequence goes on along the minus strand of NC_061105.1, from coordinate 17,128,022 downwards.
CTGGCGTCGCGATCAAAGTCATTTTAATGATACAAAGGTACGGAAACTTTTAATGGTTTTGAATACATGTTACATTCGTGGACACAAAATATAGCACTCGGTATATGCTTGTTTACTGGAACACGAAAAATCTCCCTATAACTGCTATTCGAAATGGACTGATATTTGATAAATTTAAAGCAACTTCATAGTTTTATTGAAGTTAGTTATTAAGGACAATCGTACTTCTATGTTTTTTTTTTTTTGGTAATGATAGCTTTTTACAAATTCTAAATATGTTTTGAACTGACTAACCTAGCTTGCATTAAAATGTGCTAAATTTTGACATATGTATATATATGTGTGTGTGCTTGTGTATATATACACCATACGTATGTATGTATGTATGTATGTATGTATGTATGTATTTGTGTCTGTCTGTATGTTGTATGTATGTATGTGCGTGTGGAAACGAACGTCGAATCTATTTAACCTCATGTACAATAAAGAAAGGAGCAACTTAATCAAAAAAATCAAGACACAAAACCACCGATATTTCCACAATAAATGATTTGAGATATCTCCCTTTTTAACTTAGACCAAACCGCGTACCCAATAAACACATATATATTTAAAATATGCTACATATATGATAACTAAATGTCAAATAAATCTATATTTAGAACCTACATATATCAATCTCATAACCAATTAAAATAAAAAAGAGGGATATAAATACCATAACAGGACCCATCCGACATGAGTTTCGAAACGACGTAGGGAATTATCTGAAATCCAGAAGAGAGATTTCTCCCTGTGATTGATATGGCTGCGATATAACAGATCTGTGTAGGGGAACCTTGACAGATGGAAGTTGTTCTGTTGATATTAGCTGTGGGGAGACTCGGGGAAATGTTTGGGGAAATTGGGGAGAGAGAGAGAGAGAGAGAGAGAGAGAGAGAGAGAGAGGAGAGAGATTGATGAGAAGAGAGAGAGAGAGAGAGAGAGAGAGAGAGAGAGAGAGAGAGAGAGGGTAAATACCAGACAAGGATTTGATGGGTACCTAATATGGATTGGAACCTCAGATCTGAAACGTATTCGTTTATTAAAGTAAAATTTCAACTGGACAAAATAAATGCGAAAACCAAATGTGAAAACCATGGGTCCGTAGTTACAGGGACATTCTACTCTTGGTGCCCATAGTTACATGGACATTAATTTCTGTATTATATTTGGTACATATATTCACTAAGTTTTTTTGTCCAACATTGTCCAAAGGGGCTCTTTATTGTTCCTCTACTATTTCTTTGATTGATTTTTTCTCTTCCAAATTTATGATGTAGTGGAAAAGCATTATTTTCTTATAATACTCAATTCTGTAGGCTACTGGCCATATGCCGGATTCCGCTAAAATTTCCCAATAGGGCGTGCCCTTAGATTTCTCATATATTCCTCGGAGGCTCCTGTATTGTACAGGGTGTCCATAAAGTCCCAGTGCCATTCTGGGCAATAAATACTTGTATTTTCTTAGTACATTTAACTCGTTTTCCGTTAAGTTACTCCAGGTCTCTATGTTGGCAAATAATGTTGGTACCACTGCTGTTTCATAGATTTTTGTCCTTACTTCTAGTGCCATATGTCCTACTTTCTTAATAACGTTCCCATATCTTCTAATTTCTCTTAGTAGGTACACAACCTTTTGATTTCTCGGTTTAATACTTGCTTCCCTTGAGCCATTTAGCGCGTACCATTCTCCTAAGTACTAGTATTCTTTAACACTACTAATTGGGCCATTTTTAATTTCTGGTCTTATTTGGACACCTGTTTTCTTTGCTTTTTTTTTTATCTATTACAAGCACTGCTGCCTAACTTGGCTTAGTATTAAATGTGCATTTCTTAAGCTGCTCTAGGCTGCTGCATTTGCCAATCGCCAGTTCTATTCCTTCTTTCCTGCTGGTGAGGAACCCGGAGAATCAATCCTCTAAGCGTCCTCAGTCCTCTGTTTGCATATGTCATACGAGCAAGGAGCCTAGTCCAGTAATTCGGGGCCTTTGTTGTAAATAATGAGAGAGAGAGAGAGAGAGAGAGAGAGAGAGAGAGAGAGAGAGAGAGAGAGAGAGATCCGAAACCAACCCTTCTCACTCGAGCAAACAAGACCAGGAATGGTTATTCAAGTCTTTGTGTATGATTTTATGTGCGTGTGTATGTGTATGCATACGTGTACGTGTATGTATGTATGCATGCTGCATGTTGAGGCTCCTCCATAGCAGAGGGCGGAAGTGTCGAAACGATGGACATTTCATCCCTCCCTCAGAAATCCACCCGAGCAATGATTTCGACTCGAGGTCTTCAGCGGACTGGAATCGCTTTTTCCTGACGTGAGTTGGTTCACCTGCGGATGACGTCATGGCCTACTTAGCTAGGAATTTTTTGGGAAATCATTCCTACGCTCCTGGTATACGGCCTTCTCTGGCGGAATGATTTGCTCATTAATTGCGATTGATTACCCTGCTCTGTGATACATTCACCCGAGGTCTGAGCTATATAATTAATAATTAATATTTCTTGGATCTATGACACC
>NC_061105.1:17112962-17122962 GCF_015104395.2 Macrobrachium nipponense | reverse complement strand
ATATACATATATATTAAGAAAAGGCTGAAGTGTTACAGCCAAAAGAAAAAAAAAACGTAACATATTTGGTCTCTCCCAGTTTTAGCATAACCAAACCAAACACACACACACACACACACACATACACGCACACGCACAAGCAAAACTCTTATCATTCGAGAAATATGCAAATCGAGACGCGCCATATCTCACGGGGCGAAACCGAGTTATGAAACCTTTTTATCCTCGAAACTGTGGACAGAACAAAAGACATAATTCTTGCGCATCTGGCATCGCCTTGATTTATTATTGCCAGCAATTCCTTCTCGATTGAGACGGCACCTTTTGACATTCTGATCTGGAAGTTTAGTTTATGTGTGTATATGTATCTATGTGTGTATCTATGTTTGTATGTATGTATATGTAAATAGACATATATTATATATACACATTCATTCGTATTAAAATATATATATATATATATATATATATATATATATCTATATATATATATATATATATCATATATATATATATATATATATATATATATATATATATATATATATATATATATATATATATATATATATATATATAATATATATATATATATACACACATACATATATATATATATATATATATATATATATAATATATATATATATATATATATATATATATATATATATTCACATAGAATAGTTGTGTTTTTTATGGGGTTATTTCACTAAATCTTTATAAATTTAGCGCCAATCAATTTTTGAATCTGATATAACGTTTTGAGAGAGAGAGAGAGAAAGAGATTTACTCCTAAAATATTACGTCGAAATACGTCTTGTGTATTCGTATGTGCTTGACTTCATTGGTTGTGTTTGAGAGAGAGAGAGAGAGAGAGAGAGAGAGAGAGAGAGAGAGAGAGAGAGAGAGAGATTTTTTACTTGCTGCTTGGTACGAAATTATATTGTATTGGATATGAAGTCTAAAACTCACACACACACACACACTCACAGAGAGACAGAGAGAGAGAGAGAGAGACGAGAGAGAGAGAGAGAGAGAGAGAGAGAGAGAGAGAGAGAGCGTACTCCCTTTTTCGCCAAGAATGTTCCCTGTACTAATGGTCCTTTAATGACTTTATGAAAGATAATGGTATTTTCATCGAGGACTGATGAGCCGTTATATTTCAAGGTTCCTGCAAGTAATTTACATTATTTAGAGGGTGAGGTTGCTATACCCACTCACGCCCTGTCCCACGGAGGATCAGGGGACACCCCACCAGACCATATACTGACGAAAAGTTAACTCAAATGTCACTTGATATAGATCAAAATCTATATCAAGTTTAATACTTAAAATTTTGTACTATTAATATTCGCTTGTTACATGAAGTGCACTATATTTCCTGTGTTGAATATAATAATATATATGTATAACAGAATCACGAAAGTTAGGAACGTGATAAATCCATAAATAAAGATAAATGCCACGAAGGAAAATAAACGAAGGAGTCTGCGAGATCTTTCGGCTGAAAAGCCCTTTACTGAAGCAGCTACTGACAAAAATACGAGAAAAGACAATACAAGAAGGTTCGTATAACTGACAGATAGGGATTATAAAAGGATAGTGCCTAGAATCCGACACACCTGGAAGATAAGAAACCTTCCCAAACAAGCATAAACAAAGGGTGCAATTAAAGGTTTAAGACAATCATCTCAGATACAATCTCCAGACAATTAAAGGATATAGGTGACAGCTATACGGAACCTGGTAGACAAAACCATATTCACAAAAAATGACAGACATACATTACAATAATTTTTTTTTTTTAATAACTCTAAGGCAATTGATTTTTATTTAAGTCAGTAATTATATATTTGAGGTCATTCTTAAACATGTTACAGATACAAGGGTCTAAATGAAAAAGGCCACGACTAACATTGAAATTACAATGAAAAGTAAGTTGTATTAAAGCAGATTCTAAAAGATTTCGTGATAAGACATCTCTTGACCGTGCAATTACTGAACTGTCAATCCAATTAATTCGGTGGTTGTTTTCACTTAAATGAATAAATAATGCATTAGATTTTTGCCCAGTTTTTACAGAGTATTTATGCTGGCTTAGCCTTACTTCTAAGCCCTTGCTCGACTGTCCGAGGTAGAATGAGGGACAATCCATACATGGAATTTTATATATTATGTTGTTGCTTTCTCTGGGGCCATTTTTTATTAACATTCTTTTTAGTGTGTTATTATAGGAAGAAACAAGGTGACATTAAAAGCTTTTAACAATGGTTTAATGGTTTCAAATCCGTTAAAATAAGGCAAACTGAGAATGTTCTTAGAATTTTCTTTCTGTGTGTTGTTTTCAGTATAAAACTTTTTGTGGGCTTTATTATAACAAATGTCTAATATATGTGAAGGATAGCATAAATCTTTCCCTATTTTTCTTATGTATTCAATTTCTTGATCCAATATTTGGATCAAGAAATTGAATACATAAGAAAAAAATAGGGAAAGATTTATGCTACCTCACATATATTAGACATTTGTTATAATAAAGCCCACAAAAAGTGTTTTATACTGAAAACAACACACAGAAAGAAAATTCTAAGAACATCTCAGTTTGCCTTATTTTAACGGATTGAAACCATTAAACCATTGTTAAAAGCTTTAATGTCAACTTGTTTCTTCCTATAATAACACACTAAAAAGAATGTTAATAAAAAAATGGCCCCCCCAGAGAAAGCAACAACATAATATATAAAATTCCATGTATGGATTGTCCCTCATTCTACCTCGGACAGTCGAGCAAGGGCTTAGAAGTAAGGCTAAGCCAGCATAATACTCTGTAAAAACTGGGCAAAAATCTAATGCATTATTTATTCATTTAAGTGAAAACAACCACCGAATTAATTGGATTGACAGTTCAGTAATTGCACGGTCAAGAGATGTCTTATCACGAAATCTTTTAGAATCTGCTTTAATACAACTTACTTTTCATTGTAATTTCAATGTTAGTCGTGGCCTTTTTCATTTAGACCCTTGTATCTGTAACATGTTTAAGAATGACCTCAAATATATAATTACTGACTTAAATAAAAATCAGTTGCCTTAGAGTTATTAAAAAAAATTTATTGTAATGTATGTCTGTCATTTTTTGTGAATATGGTTTTGTCTACCAGGTTCCGTATAGCTGTCACCTATAATCCTTTAATTGTCTGGAGATTGTATCTGAGATGATTGTCTTAAACCTTTAATTGCACCCTTTGGTTTATGCTTGTTTGGGAAGGTTTTCTTATCTTCCATGGTGGTCGGATTCTAGGCACTAATCCTTTTATACCCTATCTTGTCAGTTTATACGAACCTTTCTTGTATTGTCTTTTCTCGTATTTTTGTCAGTAGCTGCCTCAGTAAAGGGCTTTTCAGCCGAAAGATCTCGCAGACTCCTTCGTTTATTTTTCCTTCGTGGCATTTATCTCTCTCTCTCTCTATATATATATATATATATATATATATATATATATATATATATATATATATATATATATATCTATACATATATATTTATATATATACGATATATATATGATATATATATATAGATATATATATACATATACTACTATATATATATATATATATATATATATATATATATATATATATATATATATATATATATATATATATATATATAATATATATATATATATCAAGATTAATTGGTTTCTGGTTTTCAGAAAAATTACAAATTGCCTTTATTACTTTTATTTTAGTTATCCATTTATTATCGAAGTTCCTCCTTCTCTTTCTATTTCGAAAATGGTTTATGTCTTGTAGCTATGTCAACAACAGTCGTTCGACAGAAAGAGAAATATCGATGATGCAATAATCACTCCTCATTCTCTTCCCAAGTAGATATTCAATCACTTTTAAAACCAATTTCCAACTATCGTCCCGTAACCCCAAAATCATCAGAGAAGCCCTCTGGAATTTCAGGCCAAAACAAACGCTTAAATTTTCTTTACGGATAGAACTTTGAGCCAAAACAAACGTCTAAATTGGCTTTACGCACAAAAAAAGGGTGAGTTATGGAGATGCCGCCTTACGTAACTACTATAGTAGATTCACAACCATGCATGTGATGTCTAGGCCAGTAACCTTACAAGGCTCCTGATTGGCTGTTGATAAGCCAATCACAGGGCTGGAAACTCTTATTCTCTCGAGAGAGTTCACATAGGCAGAATGTATGTTCCACCTCTCCTGAGGGATACTTTTGAAAGACGTATCCCTCAGGAGAGGTGGAAGATACAACTTGCTTATATGAAATCTTTCTCCAGAGACTGAGAGTTTCAGTCCTGTGGTTGGCTTATCAACAGCCAATCAGGAGCTTCGTAAGGGACTGGCCTAGACATAAGATGCACGGCTGATGTGAATCTACTATAGTTTGTGTCGTACCTTCTGAGGAATCGAAATTTGTCTACGAAAGGACTAGATTTTTACTCGTGCTGAAATCTGGAGGAAGCTAAAATACAAAGAGCGAAAAAAAAAAAAAAAAAAAGCCAGAAAGCTCTCTCTCTCTCTCTCTCTCTCTCTCTCTCTCTCTCTCTCTCTCTTGGGAAAGTTAAATAAAGGAACAAGTTGACTTTCTGCCTCTGAAAAAAAAAAAGAAAAAAAAAAAACGAGACGTCTGCAGCAGAAATGGTTTGAGCGCCTCAGTGGCGTGATTGGTATGGTCTTGACCTGCCGCCTCGGTGGCCGCGAGTTCGATTCTCGGGCATTCCATTGAGGCGTTAGAGCTGTGTATTCCTGGTGGTAGAAGTTCACTCTCGACGTGGTTGCTGAATAACCACTGGTTCCGTGCGACGTAAAAACACCATACAAACAAACAGAAATGGTTTGTCGCGGGAAGTAAGCTGCGAAGAGGTATACTCCGTCAAACACACACACACACAAAGTAAAAATATTATAGGGCGAATATTCTTATAGCGGTGTCCGGAAAGAGACACCGTGCAACTGGAACTTTGGAATTTCTAGTGAAGATCGATACTTCACAACCATAACACTATTTGCCATTTCAATTTTTTAATATATATTAACATATTTTTTTGATTTTTTTTTTCAAATAAGTTTGGTCTCTTCTTCTCGTATTTCCCTTTACCTCTCTTAACTTCTTCTTAATGAACACCATATTCTTTGGAAGCTTGAATTTCAAGTCAATGGCTCCTGTGGGCGGGATTGTTCCATATGAGTAGGTTTCAAATAGTAAATAGTAAATCAAATAGTAAAAACAAAAGTGATGACTGCTGACATCTCTACGACAAAAGCTTCTATCATTATTATCATTATTAATTAAATATTTTTATTTTCTTGACTAGCTGAGATGATATATTTAGAGTATGCTTTCCTTACAAATGTTCATTATTATTCACCGAACAATCTTTATTAAACCGACTTACTAAGATATACTTAGAGCAAGCACTCCCTTCCAATAAGAAAATACTTTTCTAATTTAAAAATTCGACTAATGTTTTCTTTCTATATCACTTCTTTGCATAGTCAAGAAAGAAAAAATAAAAAAAAAGGTTTCATTATTTTCAGTATCATCCGACTTTACTTAATAGATTTTGTAAGATGTATTGACTTTCTGATTTCAGTGGTTCTGACCGTAGCTCTTAATATTCGGACATTCACTCAAACTGTCTAAAACAATCTTTACTGTATAACTGTTTGACACGAATCCAATTCAAAACAGTAAGTCTTACAATAGTTTTTCTATCCGGTTTACTCAGTTCACCAGGATTCACTTTAGACAAAAGCTTAGACCATATTGCGAAGCTTAGACCATATTGCGATTATTTCAGCTATTCAGTCTATGCCAATACGTTTAGACAACTTTTCCTCAAATGCTTTATCAAAATTATTATTACTATTTATTATTCAGAAGATGAACCCTATTAATATGATATTCCCCACCTTTAAACTTTGAATATAAGCCTGTACCTTACCTTACATAATTTAAACGTTAAGACATTTAAAGTTAGTTACATCAGCTTCTGAGAAAACGGTTCAATTGTCTCACTTACCACCTGCACCAAGAAAAAAAATTAATTAGTTGCTTGAAACCGTCCATGACCCTGCCCGTAGGCCAGGGGAAGGGATGGTGTCCCACCTCTATAAAAAACGAGATAGAGAGAGAGAGAGAGAGAGAGAGAGAGAGATGAGACTATCTCACTTAAGCTCTCGAAACGTCAAATATTCTTCCAACACTAATGAGGAATGTTCAGTCAGATGCCAATCGTCATTAAGCATTGTTTATTCCCTCACCATTCAAAAGGTCACTGAAAGTTTGATTACAAATGAATGAATGAATGAATAGATCATTAAATGGAGACGCCTCCGTGACCTTTGAATGACCTGGGCAAAATGAGAAATATAGTATCTAGCCGCATTCATTATAAATTTATTCGTATGGTGTAGGACGGAAAATGATTTATCATTAATATCAGTTTAAGTGAGACAATTACTACTTTGAACCCAACCTTTACAACCAATGAAATTTGCATAAGTTAATTTTTTTTTTTTTTTTTTTTTTTTTTTTTTTTGCTTACCCGGGTAGTATAATAAGGAACTTTATAATTCAAAACTCATTTCACACCAATTTTCATCTTAGCAAATTAAGAAAGTCTATCTTTCAAAATCCTCAACCAATTCAGTATTCATCTTTGCAAGTAAAGCAGTTTTACCTTTCAAAAATCCTTATCACATAAGTAATCTTATCCATAAATAAAGCAACTTTATATTTCAGAACTCATTTCACACCAATTTTCATCTTACCAAGATCACTATTCACATCCACAAATAAAGCAACTTTATATTTCAAAACTCATTTCGCACCAATTTTCAGCTCAGCAAATAAAGAAACTCTGTATTTCAAAATCCTCTATCAATTCATATTCTCTCTCTCTCTCTCTCTCTCTCCTCTCTCTCTCTCTCTCTCTCTCTCTCTCTCTTTGCAAGTATTAAGGAAAAGACACTATGAAGGAAATCTTTGAGAATAAAGCAGTTTTGCTTTTCAAAGACCCTTATCACATCACTATTCACATCCACAAATAAAGCAACTTTATAATTCAAAACTCATTTCGCACCAATTTTCAGCTCAGCAAATAAAGAAACGCTGTATTTCAAAATCCTCTATCAATTCATATTCTCTCTCTCTCTCTCTCTCTCTCTCTCTCTCTCTCTCTCTCTCTCTCTCTCTCTCTCTCTTGCAAGTATTAAGCAAAAGACACTATGAAGGAAATCATCTTTGCAAGTAAAGTAGCTTTACTTTTCAAAGACCCTTATCACATCACTATTCACATCCACAAATAAAGCAACTTTATAATTCAAAACTCATTTCACACCAATTTTCATCTTAGCAAGGAAAGAAACTGTATTTCAAAATCCCCTATCAATTCAGTATTCGTCTTCGTAAGTAGAGCAAGTCGCTGCTATAAATAACGAACAGGCATCTCAGCTTAAACTCCCAGTTAAAGCTGACGAAGCTTAAATGCCGGTAAATTAGGCTCCTAATTCTTTCGAAACGAGAGCTAAGGATTTAGACGGTCTTCCATTAGATTAAAGGACCCTAGGCACTCAGGTTAATGAGCTTACCTGTACAGGGAGAGAGGGAGGAGATCCTTTTTTTTTGTTTAGAGGTGTTTTATGAAAAAGCCCCTATTTTCTTACTAAGGAAGGAACGGAGAGAGAGAGGAGAGAGAGAGGAGGAGAAGAGAGAGAGGAGAGAGAGAGAGAGAGAGAGAGAGAGAGAGAGAGAGTTATAAGGATTAGGATGTCTCGAAGACTTATTAGTCCATCCAAGGAGGCATCGTGTGCTCAGAGAAGGGAGAGAGAGAGAGAGAGATTTGCTTTAAAGTATCCTTTGCTGTTAGTACTTGCAGAGAGAGAGAGAGATGAGAGAGAGAGGTAGAGAGAGATGGGACGAGAGAGAGAGGGATTTACTTTAAAGTGTAATTTGCTTAATACTTGCAGAGAGGAAGAGAGAGAGGAGAGACGAAAATTAGAGAGAGAGGGGAGAGATGCGGAGAGAGGAGAGATGGAGGAGAGGAGAGAGACGGAGAGGAGAGATAATGGATATTTTAGTTTTAGAGCTGGAAGGAAGAACGGGAGTTAGTGAATGTTTTAAATTTAATTTAAATTTGTTAGTACTCAGTGACGAGAGAGAAGAGAGAGAGAGAGAGCGGGAGAGGAGGGAGGGGGGGGGATGAGAAATGGGAAGAGAGAGAAGAGAGGTTGGAGGGGAGAGAGAGAGAGAGAGTAGAGAGGAGAGAGAGATTTGAGCCGAGAAGGGGAATGGAAAGGGAGAGAGATGAAGGAGAGGATTAGAGAGAGAGAGAGGGAGAGGAGAGACAGAGAGAGAGAGGAAGAGAGAGAGAGAGAGAGAATATGGTTACTAGAGAAGTTATTTGAAGATTATTGGGTGAATGAAGTTTTTAGACTATGTGTTATCGGCTTTGGTAGAGAAAATTATATTATGTGTTTGATGAAAGAAATATGAAGTGTTTATAAAGTCAATATTAAAAAATACCAATATCAGCATGACTCTTGAAATGGGAAACATATCCACAGTTATGTAAGGGTACAGTTATACATTTAAAAATATATACGGAGTGCTTTCGGGAATCCGTTCAATTCCTTTTTTTCAATCTGCAGTTTGAAAATGGGAATCGGACGGATTCCCGAAAGGTCTCTGTGCAGATTTATTTTTAAATGTATACATCTTTTTTTTACCAAAAAACATACAGGAATTGTTTCTTTAAAGTCAATGTTGTAGTTAAATTGTTAGGGTTAAAAGGTTAAACATGAACATTAGGTGATACATGTCACTAAGAATGTTTGAAGATTATCTATGGATGATTCATATAATCAATTGTGACTTTGCGATACAGTGCGTTTGTTATACATATCAAGAAATTGTAAAAAAAAAAAAGGATTTTCAATGAAACAATTCTTTACGAGATCACGTCAAGACGATCAGCCTCTGGGTGAACTCGATTTGTAAACAAAATTGTTAGCAATGAATTTCACGAACATTGAGCTGAATACAAACCTGGATTTATTGAAAAGCTGAAATAATGATGATGGATGAACATTCCATGAGGAAATGAGACCTTGCCTTGCAATTGGGATTAAAAATGTATCTGAAAAATTACCGAAATGCAGATGGGCAGGCCTGCCAGGAACTAGACTTGATAAATACGTGGAGATAACTTTGAAAATTGGTTAGGAGACTCTAAATGAACCTGTCGTTAAAATACCTTGACAGTCTAACATCCTTTTGAGCAATGAATGTCTCCACCAGACAGAACCAAATCTTAAGTTTCCCATGAGAGAGATTCACGAGAGAAAATTGTTCAGTGTATTTTTTCTGCTCCTATAGTCAAGGCAGTTTTTACTTATATAGGTTAACGAGAGGATATTTGAATTCACAGAAATAATAGCGAGAAGAAATTCGACTCTGTCGATCTTAATGAAGGCACACGGTGTCTTTCGGCTTACTCTGAATGATTTCTCAAATATGATTCTCTTTGGGAGGGATATGCTCGTCATTGGATCGTCACCAGAAATATACTGCATGTATGAAAAAGGTTTTTGTGTTCATTGAAAGCTGACGTGAATGACGCATATTAGTATAGACTTTAAAAATAAATGGCATAAAATTCCAGACGAAGGGTAGATGCACAAATTGCAAAGTTTTTTTTTCGTAGTTTCACAGAATTACTATTCATCATTTTCGTCTTTCCACGCGGCCTCTGAAAGAAATATGTCTAAATAACTAGAAGTTTGATTACAAACGCAGGATTCGGAATTACAAATATACCCGAATTCAAGTCAAAACTGGGAAAGTAATATCTAACAGAGCACATAAAAGTGAGAGTATTAGGACACACTGTGATGAAACGTCACAAAAAATACTCGAGGTCTGATAAACCTACCTCGAACCCGGAAGTCAAAT
>NC_061105.1:17102962-17107962 GCF_015104395.2 Macrobrachium nipponense | reverse complement strand
ATTCACAGACCTCGTGCCGGTACAAGGCCAACTCAATCAGACGATAACGACCTACGCCTCAGTGAGTCTATCTACCTGTCTGTCTGTCTACCTGTTAAGTCAGTTTGTCTGTCAGTCTGTCTGTTCCCTCAGCTATCCCACCTATGCCACAGAGATTACGTTACCGTATCTCGGAGTTCTCGAGCACAATATAAACGAATTTCAAGGTGGGGGGCCTCAAGTCGTAAATTTCGGGCCTAAATCTATTATCTGCGGTTGCCAGCCCTTGGGGAAAATGGGGCGATATTCATTTCGGGAGGGGGGGGGGGGGTGAGGTGAGGGAAATAGGGTGTTCGCTGGGGTCTTGAATGTGTTTTTAAAGTACATCATCTTTATTATCCACTGTCTTGTCAGGAACCAAAAATAGTTATTTTTGTTTCATCCTGTTTTTTTATTACTTTTTTTTTTTTGGTTTTTTTTTGGTTGGTTCCAGATACCTTGATTTTTATCCATCTACATGTTAGTGTGTTAACCTATTTTCCACTTTTAGTAGTAAAATTTAAACAGTAATCTCTTCTTTATGGGTTTATCAATACCTCCTGTTACTTCTTTCTATTGAACATCATGTTATCTGGAAGCTTGATAATAATAATAATAATAATAATAATAATAATAATAATAATAATAATAATAATAATAATAATAATAATACCAACACTGTTTTGGAAAGTATCGTCTTCGTAATGTTCTCCTAAAACCACTTAATTCTCCAACTGACTTTCTCATGATTATTTCCTATCTATTTCTTATCGTTCTTGTATCCTATTCTATCGTCTCTTACCTTTAGTTTCATCTTCCTCGCCTAACTCTTCCTTTTCATCCTGTAAAAAAAAAAAAAAAACTATTTACTCCCCCCCAAAAAAAAATCAGCCTTGAAAAACAAACGTGTTGTGGACGGGTCTTTTCGTCTCTCTAGACAAATATTGATATTGTGGAAGACCAAAAAACGCTTTAAAATACAGCTATAATTTAGGTAGGTGAAATTCTCTCTCTCTCTCTCTCTCTCTCTCTCTCTCTCTCTCTCTCTCTCTCTCTCTCTCTCTCTCTCTCTCTCTCTCTCTCTCTCAGTTTTCCTCTAGCAAATTTTTTCTTGCTCATCTCAACTTTGTTTTATCTATCTATCTATCTATCTATCTATCTATCCTAATTTAGGAAGAGGCCTAAAACATTAGCCCTGGGGCAATCTCAGAGGACTAACTGCATAATACGCGAATATTTCCTATTTTATTTGATCAAACGTGCGCATATATATGTATATATATATGTATATATATATATATATATATATAAGTAGTATATAATATATATATATATATATATATATACATACATACATACATATATAGATATATATATATATATATATATGTAGATATATATAGATATATCTATCTATATATATATATATATATATATATATATATATATATTATATATATAGATATATATATATATATATATATATATATATATATATATATATAGATAGATAGATATATATATATATATATATATATATATATATATATATATATATATATATATATATATATATATATACTATATAATAAAATATTAGCAACTTATCCTCTAACATTTTGCAACAAACGTTCAACTTTCCTACCTGTCAGTTTTGCAACACTTTCCGCCATTATTTCATTATCTTGGTATGACAGCTGCCATGTTTCAGTCTCTCAGCTATAATACAAAAAGATATTCTTGTGAAGCAATATACACAAGAATATGTAATTCTTACTGAACTGTTTTTTTTAGTTATCTGTTGCTTTACGTAGCTTTACATTTTCTGTTTCTCTAAGCGCCCTTGCTTTTATTTTCTTTTAAAAGGGTTTGTGTATTCTGAACGTGCAGTTCAAGAGAATTTATTCTTAAAATAGCGGATTATTTTGTGATTTCCCTGTTTTAATCTTGTTTTTATCAAGTTTCACATTGAGATAAACAGAAAACGTTCTTGGTATTTATATTTGAAAGGCAAGAATATATAAGAAGGCCAGATTATTGTGAATATCAAATTAAAATATTCCAAAAAGTTCTAACACTTTTGGCTCACTAACATTGCAGAGTAAGTTCACTGATCAGAAGCTCAACACCAGAGAAAAATGGCTGTCAATTCTGGTGAGGAAGTTTTAAAAATGCATTAATTATATTCCTGTATTAAGGACAAAGACAACAAAATAAAAGCGAGAAACGTAACGAATAATGAAACAAGTCTAGAAATATATCAAACCAAAATATTTAAGCAAAATGAAAAACCATATAGAAAAAATCCAGGTTCCTCAACTGGCAAGAAATCGTGGCTGAAAGGAAATCTAGAAAAATAAATAAGAAATAAAATAAACTAAAATAAACTAGCTCCTATGCATAAAAAAAAATCAAGGTGGAGGGGAAGCATGCAAATAATATGAAGCCCAGGAATATGTTAAGGAACCGTGAATATTTTACGAATGAAAAAAAGAAAAACTGAAGGAGGGACACGGCTCGTAAGACTTCAGAGAAACCGCGGCAGTTGTTTACTAGACAACCACATGAAGGAGGAGTTGTGGTAAAAGAACTTGTGAAATGTAAGTATAAATCTCCAGATACAACAGTGAGATGCAATGCAAAATAGTAGCTACATCAGGCTCGAGAAGAAGAAGAAGAAGAAGAAGAAGAGGACTTATAAGGATTCATGTTTGCCCATTCTTTCACATTCCTGCGTTCGTGCAAGGGTCGGCGGACTCACAAAAGATTTTATACAACAGAGGGAGATAATGATAATCATAAGCTCTCACGTATTCTTAAGAGCATATATATATATATATATATATATATATATATATATATATATATATATATATATATATATATTATATATATATATATATATATATATATATATATATATAATACAAATTTGCGACGTTTAAAGTTATTACTTTCACAGAGGACCTCAATGATAAGGAAGTTTCAGAAGTGGAGATTCGTGTGTCCAAACTTTCAGAGGCTCGTCTGCCTCCATCTTGAAGTTCTGTCGTGAATATAATATATATATATATATATATATATATATATATATATATATATATATATATCATTATATCTGCCACATTTGAACGTTGACTTTTTTATATGTTCACAAGTATCAAGCCACACATATCTTTTAAAATCCAAATTACTACAGTTTAGGGGGAATTATAAGTGATAAATACATCGTCACCAGCAGGAATCGAACCGTTGCCTGGATCAGAAACAACAATAGACAGTGACTTTGACCACCCGGCTATATGGAGAACGTCTAATAAAGATTTTGAAATACTTACTTAAGAATGTGTTTAACAAACCACATACACAGACACTCTCATACGCATTCGATTTATGCTGAGAAACTATTTTATCAAAATTTGTCGACAGAATTAACTCATTTTACCATTTTAGGTAAAAAAAAAAGTAATAGTTCTTGAAAATAATAAGTAATTTATGATAATTGACAGCAATGAAGGTTTGGAGGTTGCAAAAGGTGACCCATTTTAACTAAGACATAACCAACTCGTGACCCCTTTAATTGACAACATTCCATTTCAAACCTTCTAACAATACTCTATCATTTTTCACTAATCTATCGCAAAATAACATAAGATTACTTTGAAATCCAAAACTGAATTATGTAAATAAATAGCCATAAGGCATAAGCCAGTAGAATTTTAATTTTAAAAATCCTGATAACTTGATATGTCTTCAGTACCAGAGGACCGTAGAAAAGTTATTGTTATTATTTTTATTTATTTATTTATTTATTTTTTGCTCTATCACAGTCCTCTAATTCGACTGGGTGGTATTTATAGTGTGGGGTTCCGGGTTATATCCTGCCTCCTTAGGTGTCCATCACTTTTCTTACTATGTGCGCCGTTTCTAGGATCACACTCTTCTGCATGAGTCCTGGAGCTACTTCAGCCTCTAGTTTTTCCAGATTCCTTTTCAGGGATCTTGGGATTGTGCCTAGTGTTCCTATGATTATGGGTACAATTTCCACTGGCATATCCCATATCCTTCTTATTTCTATTTTCAAGTCTTGATACTTATCTATTTTTTCCCTCTCTTTCTCTTCAACTCTGGTGTCCCATGGTATTGCGACATCAATGAGTGATACTTTCTTCTTGACTTTGTCAATCAACGTCACGTCTGGTCTATTTGCACGTAGCATCCTATCAGTTCTGATACCATAGTCCCAGAGGATATTTGCCTGATCGTTTTCTATCACTCCTTCAGGTTGGTGTTCGTACCACTTATTACTGCAAGGTAGCTGGTGTTTCTTGCACAGGCTCCAGTGGAGAGCTTTTGCTACTGAATCATGCCTCTTTTTGTACTGGTTCCGTGCAAGTGCCGGACATCGCTTGCTATGTGGTTTATGGTTTCATTTTTCGTATTGCACTTCCTACATATGGGAGAGATGTTATTTCCATCTATCGTTCTTTGTACATATCTGGTTCCTAGGGCCTGATCTTGTGCCGCTGTTATCATTCCTTCAGTTTCCTTCTTTAGCTCTCCCCTCAGTAGCCATTGCCACGTGTCATCGCTGGCTAGTTCTTTCGTCTGTCTCATGCATTGTCCGTGCATTGGTTTGTTATGCCATTCCTCTGTTCTGCTTGTCTTTCTCCTGTCTCTGTATATTTCTGGGTCTTCGTCTACTTTTATCAGTCCTTCTTCCCATGCACTCTTGAGCCACTCGTCTTCACTGGTCTTCATATATTGCCCCAGTGCTCTGTTTTCGATGTTGACGCAGTCCTCTATGCTTAGTAGTCTTCTCCCTCCTTCCTTTCGTGTTATGTATAGTCTGTCCGTATTTGCTCTTGGGTGTAGTGCTTTGTGTATTGTCATATGTTTCCTCGTTTTCTGGTCTATGCTGCAAAGTTCTGCCTTCGTCCATTCCACTATTCCTGTGCTGTATCTGATTACTGGCAATGCCC
>NC_061105.1:17085462-17092962 GCF_015104395.2 Macrobrachium nipponense | reverse complement strand
AGTATCATCGTTTAGTGAGCGACTTCAGAAAAACACAGAACTCTTCACCGACGACAAAAGCAGAGATTCTTCAAGCAACTTAGTATCATTGTTTAGTGAATAACTTCAGAAACAAAACCGACGTGTCCTTTTCCTACGGCAACGCAAGCTTCGTCTCTCATTAGAATCATTCAAGAAAACTAGTGAGCGTTTTTCCGGCACTTCAAGAAACAAACGAAACGCGTCTGCACAGCATCGGATCTACAAGGGCTCGAATCATCCAAACATCGCGCACGGGTTAAACTCAAGCCAAAAAACCAGGTCATCCTCTAATGAGAGAAGGAGGACCAAGCCCGTGTGTCGTTATCGGAACACCGTGACTTCCCACAAAAGCAAGCTAAGTACAATTTTTTATTCATTTGGAGTAACTGAGTGTTTCCTTTGCAGGTCGAATTTCGTTATTCCTGTGGCTGAAGTTACGAGACATTCTTAATCTTACTTTTTTACAGAAATTATCTACATCATTGAGATTTCGCTACTGTGAGTTTTTATCTTTGAGTGTCTGTTTCCAGAAGTTCTACTGAAATATCATAATCATATACTATGTTAATTTTATCATTTTGGGTGATTATTAATCCCTTACGTAACAAATCATATTAAACAGTGAATATGCGTTTACGCAGTGGACGTCTGTATTTATACAGATGCATGGATAGGGTCGTTAGGCACCGTAGTGATTAGAAAACACACAAAAACAAGTGGAACACCCGTACAAATCTAGATAAATTAGAGGTAACACTATTTCGGTCATGTCAATAATGCTCCTTTGCAAAGTCCCGATCGCAGTTTTAGCCTTGAGTTTTTTGAGTTATGATCAAAATATCGAACCTCAACGACTCAACTTAACTTTAAAAAATACGGCTGGATTGCAAGGAATAACATGTCTATAAAAAACTTTCATTAGGCTAAATGCGCTGACCAGGATCCCTCACTATTTCAAATTTTAGCAAAGAATGAAGTACAAACAGTTAATATTGAATGCAGTAGAGATAACTTGTCTTAATAGTAATCGCTCAATTCCTAATAGTTCGTCATTCATACGTTAGTTGCTTTATACGTAACCAACAACAGAATGCTAAAAACACACAATACGTTGCCGATGGTAAACAGTAGCCCTAAATATCAGAATCAAACAAAGCAAACTCGGTTACTGTGTCACCTAGTCAGCGGTCAGGGTCAGTCAAAGCTGCCGAAGTGTTCAAAGCATAGCAAATTCCACACAATAAGCGACTCTAGCAGAGTGGGGAAAAGCGATGTTGGATCATGCAGGCCAATATCTTTTTGAATTAAAAAGATTTTTCCTATGAATCACACGACCGTATCAAGTAATCAGAGCAGGTTTTCGTAACTTAATACATTAAGTTATTATCAAATACTGGTGGATTAAGCCCAACTGTACGCGCAGTAAAAATTAGTAATATTTTGTTTTATTCCTTTAGTACACGAATATCCTGTATTTACGGACTCACCGTCTGTGTTTCGAACTTCCCTAATGAGAAGTCCGGATAAGCGAGCGCTTACAGATACCTCTATAGTTATAAAAACATTGATCTGTATCTAGTGTAATTGTAAGATATCCATCTAGGGATATACAAAATATTATCTTACATCCTGCAAAATAAGGCGTGTTTATCAAAGGAAAATCCTATAACCTTCAAACAAATTAAAATCCGTTTGAACAAAAAGAGACAGTTAATTAATCAAATAATAACTTATATAGAGGAACTATACATTTGTCTATAAATCGTAACATTGTTCAAATGACCCAACAGAATTCTCCCCACAACCGCAGTCGCAGTTTGCAGCACGCAAAATCTCTAGAAGCATGCACCCCTCGAATGTCTTGAGTGCGTGTAATGCTGGGAAATGAAATTTTAATCCTTCCCGACACTCTGAAATATAACGATTTCCGCGAACAAAGCCCTATACACGGTTGACTCGCAGCAACAAGTTAGATCTCGTGATCCACAAACGTATACATATCGTGGATACGGAAGTTATAATATCGCATTTTTTATTGTTGCTAATTTTCAATCACGCCCAATCAGTCGTAGATAAATCTCCCTTATACTCTATCTAAAGTAATATCCGTTTAAAGTCATTCAAGCAGAGTGATTCAGCAGAAACGTTTTTTTTTTATCTTTTATCTGAATACCAGGAAGTTTCTCCACTAGCGAGTGATCTCTGGGGGAAAAAAACGGAGTAATTTACACAAAATACGGTCTAAGGACAAACATAAAGCTATATACTACCTTCGTATAGACTCTCAATGCAATTTCAAAATAGAGATAATGACGAAGTTGAAAAATGTTAGTAATAGGAGCCATTAGGAAATCAAATAGCCCATATAATTTTCCCTCAAACGTCATGCCATAAAAGATCGGACTTGGCGTATCTGCGTAGATTTCTGTTGCTTAAACAAGGAAACGACTCCCGATAGTTTCCAGTGCCATGTACCCGACGACATCTTATCTCTGTTAGGTTAGAATAAACTTTTCACCAGCTTGGACTTACTTAAAAGACTTTTACCAGATACCATTACCTAAGTGATTGTACCTCATACACAGTTTTTTCAGCACACTCAGGGGACATTATCAATTTTTACGTAATTGCTCCGGCTTACGTTGCGCCCCAATTACAATATAGTGTTTGGAGACTTTTAGGGATACCCTACATGCTTATATGGTTGGTCTTATAATCTTTTCTAAATACCTTAGAAGTACATTCACATAAAACTAGAGCTAGCGCTACAGAGACAAAGACAAATAATCTCAGAGTAAAATATCTAAATGTGAGTTTTTAAAAACAAAAACCCGAACATGTTTATCTAGGTTTTATGTGTCTAGTCAAGGTCTTAAAGTAGTCCATGATAAGGTGTCGGCTATTCATAACTTCCGGTACCTATTAACATAAAAAGGGGGATACAGCACTTTTGCACTGTAGTGGGTATTACAATCGTATACAAAATATATAAACTCTTCAATCATAGCAGCTCCTTTAACAGATCTTACGAAGAAGAGCGTAGATTTATTATGGTCTAAAAAGCATCAACAGGCGTTCGATATCTTAAAAGCGGAATAAATGCAGCTCACGTAACTAAAAATCCCTGATTTAAATAAGGAAATTTTTTTTTTTATTGCAACAGACGCCTCAGACCAAGGGTAAGAGGGGTACTACTTCAGTAGTATTGAATAAACAACGTTTTCCTATAGCTTTTTATCACGTAAACTAAATGCCCTCTGAAAGTAAATATACAGTATAGCAAGGAAGGGCTAGGTATCTTTAACTCACTAGTACATTTTAAGTTCATAATCTATGGCTATCCTGATAAAGTCCTTACTGAACATGAGTTCCTTTACCGAGTTTTTCAAAGGCTTTAATCACAGTCAAAAGGAACTCGGTGACAAATGATCATTCAGGCTTTGGAGCCAAGATAAGATATCTACCTGGAAAGCAATTATCATAGCTGACGCATTATCCCGCAATCCCGCACCATACTGCAAAGAACCATTAATTAGACTAAAAAATATAGAAACATCCGTGCCTATTGTTAAAACCGTATCTAAACAAGAAAATTCCTTAACCCAAGAGATCGCGAGCATTGAATATCTGGGTTGGAGCGCAGAACTGTTACAAACTGAACAAAGCAAGAGTCAACAGACATAACCAAAACAATAAACACTTCGAACGGAAACAGAGTCAGCAGCAATAAGCAAACAATAAACACTTCGGACGGAAACAGGGTCAGCGGCTAAGCAAAAACAATAAACACTTCGAGCAGAAACCCTAAAGCAAAAGTATATTTAAAGTATGTGTATCAGAATTATGTAATCAAATGTAGTATTATATGTAGGTCCGTGACGAGGAAAACCCGAAGAACACAGCAGGTGACTAACGACCAGGTAGTAGTAATAATCTCTTTCATACCAATCGTCCTAAACTGGTTGCATTCCGTCATCCAGGTTCCCTACTATGTCACAGAAAGCCAAATCACTATTTACTGGCCTACAATGCTTACAGATATAAAAAGCACACAACTAATTGTAACACGTGTCATGAAAACAAGGGACACACTAAGACACCTGTCAGTTAAGGGCCTATCCTGTGCCAAATCAATCCTTGAAAGAATATACGTAGAATTATTAACAAAATTACGAGTCTGACAGAGGGAATAAACACTTCTTAGTGTTAATAGTTCCTTGACACGTTATATAGAATTAATAGCACTAAAAACAAACACCGCAATTGAGTGCGTTAGGAATATTTATGAGTGCTAAATCAGTAAACATGGAATTCAACACATAATAATAATCTGACTCGGGTGGTGTAAATCAATAATAATCTCCTTAACTCGTGTGTGAACTCCTTTCCATTAAGAAAAACCAATACATATTTTATCACCCAGAGTCAATCGGTATGGTAGAATAACGAGGATAAATAAAAAAGTGTCAATGTCTTACGAGTTACATTCGTGATATTGGATCCGAACTGGATTATAGCAGTTCTCGCGGTTTTAAATACCTTTATCATTCATATCTCGTATCTGTAGAAATGATACCGCAAGTAGCCTTATACGGTACGCCGCTAGAACACTCTTCCACATATTCAAGCCAACCATTAATTTATCAAATATATATAAAAAAATATATAGATAAATAATATAAAAAATAAAATAAATATGGATACAAGTGGAGTCAATATAATACACTCCGTAAGAAGTCGGAAGGGTTACAAATTATAATAAAAAGGAATCACGATAAATCAATAAGCAAAAACGTAACCATAGGTTAATTCAAATATCCAAATATATATGCGTAAAGATTTGAACTCTAACTTAACGCTTTAGTAATGACAAATAAGCTAAAAGTTCAAAAACATCAAACCTACTGACATATAATCTGTCCCGGTGATTTTATATTCGTATTCATGAAAAAAAAAATCAATGAAAAAAAAAAATAATAATAATAAATAAATAAATAAATAAAATAAAATAAAAGAGATTTTAAAGTCAGGAAGTCTAGAAGTGAAAAATGTTATCTATGGAATAATCCTATTTGAATCTTATACAGGGCTAATATATATAGAATTTGTATGGAATCCTTTTTCATTAGTTTGAATAAGGAATATTTAATTTAACATAATTACATTCATTTTACAATCATGCAGATTTCCAACATGAAACTAATATATTGTTCAATTTTGGTACTGTTTTTTTTTCAGACATTCTTCTCGTGTGGGTCGAGTATTAAAAAAAAAAAAAAAAAATTTATCCTAAAGTCGTATTTATTACAGCAAGTAACGTAACTCTTAGCTGGCTGAGAGCAATCTCCTGCCAAGTGACGACATCATCATTGCCGTATCAGCATTTGTTCCTTTTAACCTCAATAATCTGCTTACACAGGCTTCATCTGTGTGCCGTCTCCGCTTGCGAAGCAGATTGACTGGAGAAAGGAATGCTTAGCTCATGAACTTCACATGTGGTTCATAGGTCACATGACATCCACAACATATTCTTATCCGCTGTGTGCAATGCAATTAGTTAAGGACTTGCAATCATTTTAAAATTAATGAACAAAATAAGCAAATAGAATTTCTATAACAACAAAATGAATTAATTTTTCTGAACCTCATAGACATTTAGAAGTATCAAGTCATGGATATGAAATATTTACTTGCAACATTAGCCTATTACCAATTCAAGTAAAACATTCATGGAAAATGTCACATTTTCTTGAAAAAACAAAAAAAAAAAAAAAAAAAAAAAAAACCAAAGTTTATATAGAAATTAGTTACATAGTGGGTTCTTTCGTTGCATCTCTAGCCCTATTAATAAAGTTTAAAAATTAACCTCAGAGGATGCGCTCGAGAAAATTGAATATGAACCTTTTGTTAGGGGCACATAGGATCAGAATTTTATCACAACTTAATTTCAGTTAGCATAGAGAAATACAGAATCATGATTATTATTCTCTTTGACTCTTTATGTTGCCTGGCAATCTTACAAATAAATAGCTCCGTTTTCCACTTCTTTGTCTAGTAACTTACTACCAGTAATATCGAATTTTCTTTGGGATTCGTATTGATATCTGTTATTTTTTATAATTATGGATATTTTTTACAGTCCTCATAGACCTGGATAGGTTCACTCATTGTTAATGCCATGGATAAAAAAGTTTGTACAGCTGACTCTTTTGAATTCCAAAAATATCAGCGAATTCATGTGGGTTAAGTCTGGTCTAAATGGCTCTCTCCCCCCCTGTTATTTGGATGTCGTCTGAATTTACTTTGACCCTCGTGACAAGTATAATTTCACTTGCAGGCTGATTAATGGAACCTGGTTACAGTATCCTGCAGTACGAGAGTCACATCGCAACTTCAAAAAAATCGTTCGTCGCAGCGGACAACTACAGTCAATAACAACCGCCTACAATGTGAAAGGAATTTCTTGGACTTCTTCGACCGACACCGTATCCCGTCGTTAATCTCGTTTTAATGCGGAACGCTCCGGCGGCTGTCGGAAATCGACTACAAAAGGGACATACTTCCGACAATTACGACCCGAAGGATATTCAACTCTACTTTGATGGCGAAGGACTCGTGCTGGGGATGATTTTATTCATCGCGAACGTAATCGTGGGCTTAGGATGCGAAGAATAAGTATGAGGCCAAAATAGAACGTTGGACCCCGCCAGACAATTTTCCCCTTGTTTTAACCAATTGAAATTGGCCATTTCATTTGGCTATAGGTGGTTGTCTGGAACAGTGAAATGGACGAAAGGTTGTTCGAACGCTAGTTAAATGTGAAGTAGTATAACCTTGTCATGTATCCTATACATATAAAGTATCATGTATCCTATATAAATGATCATAAATAACAGAATCTAAATATATCTTTTGCGTGTACGCAATGGGAATCTATTTAAAGTGGGCACATATATTATCATAATTATATGAATCCATATACATATGTATAAACAACAAAAAAATCAGGTAGCCTATAATCAATCTGTTACCTTTTATCTTACCAATATCTGCAGTTATATATGAGTTAGTATATGGATTAATGAATCAGATATATAACAGTTAGCATAAAAATCAACGAATCAATCAGCATAAACATTAATAATTTTTATCAATTCATATATGAAATTTTTATCAGTTAAAATATGATTTTTTATCATGTTAATCTTCACTCTATGCGATTATCAGAGAACATTAGTATTTTCTGTAGCATATGTATCTTAATGAGATGAAGTGAAAAAACTGTATCAGTATATATCACGTGATCACTATTATTTACGAATATCATATGCATATTATGTCTAACTATTTTATTACTTGAATCTGTATTTGTGTACACCATGAATTTTTTACTTATAAGTACTTTCTATTTTCACATAGTGTCTGTATCACACTCCTATAAGTCAAATGCAAGTCAAGTTTGAGTAATATTCAGTAGTT
>NC_061105.1:17072962-17080462 GCF_015104395.2 Macrobrachium nipponense | reverse complement strand
AGTATTTCTTTTTGATTTTGCTTGTATGGCAAATGGGGGTTTCAAGGATAAAACAAATATGAACTTAGATATATATATATATATATATACACAATTTTATAAATTTTCTACAGAATTAGAATATAAAATAATTCTTCAACACTCCAAAGGGGGGATTCGAATTTAGTCAAAATTCGAATGGTAAAGCTAATGTTACAAAATTGAGTAACATTCTAACGGAAAAAAATCAAAATTACCAACACCTAAACATATACTGCATACTAATTTCTCAACATATCTCTAGTTCGTGCCTCACTAATGACAGCAGCCTTTCTCCTTTTTCTTTGATGTGTACTACTGTCCTCTTTAATATCTGCCTTTTCATCAGTGTCATTAGTCACAGGGCTTAAGAGAGGTATTACTGAAGTAACATGCCGTCTTACAGTTTCACGAGAAGCTCCCTTAAACACAGCTATGTCAGTTACTTCATCCAAGTCATTTAATTTTACTTTTTTAACAATACCCATTGGGTAATTTGAAGGTTTCATGTGCGTTTCTTTTAACAGAACAATATCACCTACTTGAATTCTTTTATGTGTCACTAGTTTATATCTACTCCTTTCGTCTGTAGCTTGTGACACTAAGTGTTGCTATAAATTCTGAATTATAAATGTTAATAAGTCGAGACCCTCACATTTCTAAGTTTTTGATACTTGTCTAAAACTTTGCTAACATGATCATCTGCTGTCCAGTTCAGATCTTCATCTGGATTGCCCTGCAAGTCAGGAATAATGTTAATAGACAGCAATTCATGTCCATGAATTAATATTTCTGGTGTAATTGCATCAGGCACTTCCTCTGTGATACTGTCTCTCAACCCTTCTTTGAAGGCAATAGGGCGCCTGTTAACCAAGTGTACGGTTTGCTCTACAAAAAACTCAAAATCACGGAAGTCTAACACATTATTTCTTAATGCTCCATGGATTAAACGCTTACTCATTTTAACACAAGTCTCAACAAGTCCTCCTAATTTATTACATCCCTTTGGATACTGCTGAAACTTAATTGACTTTACACCATTCTCTTCAAAAATATTGCCTGACTCTCAGGATCACCCAGGAAATAGTTGACCACATTCAGCTCCAGCTATCAACTGAGATCCAAGATCTGACAATACTAGTTGAGGGATTCCATACTGAATATGAATGCAGTTGAAAAGCTCTTAAAAATTCATTTTGTAGTGAGAGCTAAACAAATTTTTAAATTAATTGCCCTAGACCAGAGACAAGTCAAACATATAATCCAAACTTTGCTCTTTTTTACCATTAAGCTTAACGTTATACGGTCCAAAATGATCAATAAAAATATACCTGAATGGTATAGAGGGAGGGTCAATCCTAAAATCGCGATAGGCACTTTGATTGACCTTAACCGTTCTCTCTTTGAATCTCTTACAAATGACACATTCTTTAAGGACCTTTTTACTACCGAAAAGTAATGTGGATCCAAAAACTTTTTTCTCATCTCTGACAAAAGGGAATAAACACCAGCATGTGAGAATTTCTCATGAAAATCTTTTATTATAACCGAGTTAACTTACTGTGTTTGTGAAGTAAAATAGGAAGTTGACAAAAGTATCTTTCTCCATTTAGGCATTTTACTTCTAATTCTCAGGATTCCATGGTCATCCATGGTATGCGTTAAGTTGAGCAATAATATTAGGAATATCCTTTAAGTTGTCCAAATCACCTTCTGTGTCTAGCATCAATATTTTGTACAAACCAATCATCAATACTGTTGGGCTACACCTTAGTCCAAAACTTAGACGAAGATTCTTGTATGCTATAATGGTAAAATCTCCTTTACTTACATTTTTAAACCAAAAGAATAATAATTTACTTTGATCAGTTTCATTTAATGCTATCTGCTGGAAAGCTTTCTTTAAATACAAAGCACAATAAATGAGAATCAAACCTTAAAAGTAACAAAGCAGTGGACAATTTCTGGTTAATACAAGGACCAGCCCACATTGCCTGATTGTGGCTAATAGAGGGGGAGCCATTACTTTGTTTTTCACACAAATTAGAGAGAAAAACTATTCGGCATTTGGTAGTACTGCGGTCTAACTTGAATATTCCCATGTGCGGCAAAAAACTGTACTCTGGGTGTTCTTCACAAAACTTATCCAAATTATCAATTCTTTCAATTAAGTTTTGAGCTGCCTGAGTCTTTATGTTTTCATCCATTAATATCAAAGTTCATCATTCTTTGATAATTTCTTTAGGTTAGATTTTCAAAATTTGCTTTGCTAAATTTGTGTTCTTTCCTAGCAAATGAGAAACACGACCATTCCATAAAAGTGGCATTACTAACCTACCTTCTTCATCTCTGTGTGTGTTATTAAGTAAATACCTAACTAATTTCTTATTATGTTCAGTGCTCGCCTGGCCCCGCTCTAAGTCAGTGCTGTCTTTGTGCAAATAATATGAGCATTCTCGCTCTAAAATATGATCAGTAACTTTTTGCAATTTATGCTCACTGATCCTGCCATCATGATCTAATCACCGATTGTAGGATCCTCTGCACTTCCAATACATCTAACACTAGACTTGAAACATGAAGTCATAGGAAATTTAATATTATCAAGTGATTTACCCTGCTCATCTAAATTCTCTTCCAAGCCAAAAAGTAAATGAGTATCATTATGCAGGCTAGGGAGAAATTTCAAATCTACAATTAATTTCTCAATGTTTCCTATTAACATAATGCCAAATTTTGTTTCATAGTACACAGACTGACCACTATGACCAAAACTAACCATCTTTTCCATGAGACAATGAGCTGAATTTGCACCCAGGACAAACTGAATGTTTGATATGTCTTCTCTGGATTCATCAAGAAACTCATCTAAAAGCTTATAACCATAATTTCTAAAACTTTTAACAACTTTACCAAGGCCGGGTAAATTCAAATTTATATCAATACCTGGGACACAAATAGCTTCTAGATTATGCACTGTCTCCCCAATCTTAACAGAAATTTGAACTATCTTTGTACGATAGCATTTTGCTCCATTAAACCCATTGACAACTAGGTCAAAATTATCTTTAACTTTGAAACACTGACCTTCTAAAGCGCACTCAGAAATGAAATTAGCTTGGCTACCTGAATCCTTTAATCCTCTTATTTTACTAGGGCCCAAAGTACAAGAAAATGTGGGTAAAATTGAATCTATGCCCCCATTACTCTGAAAGGAACTACCTGGACAAACTACCCCATTCTGTGTACTATTTTGCGCATCTTTTGATTTACCTTTCTCGTTTTGCTTAGGGTTAGGAACTGCTTTTTTAGTATTACGCACCGAATCCCTGACCTCAGAACTTTTATGATTATCTGACAAGCAAAGAAAGGAGAAATGCCATCCTTGACAATGTTTACACTTTCTGGCAAATCTAAAATGCATGAGATATCCAAATGCTCGATTCTTGCACATTTAGTGCAACCATTCAATATACTTAACCTAGCAATCTTTTCCTTAGCAGTTGTAAAATTAGGGCAATTATGGATTGGATGATCGCCATTAACCTTATCACTACAAAGTGTGCAAGAAGTAAAAGGATTGGAGCTTTTAACATTAACCTCTGCTGCTAAGTTTGAACTTTTACTCATTACTTGTTTATCTTGATGCCTTTCAGCAGAAGGCTGTTTACTTTTACTTAATTTACCAAGTTTATTTGCATTCTGATACCGTTCATTAGCTTCAAAAAAGTTATCAACAATTTCATTTGTAGTGGGCTTTGAATTGTTAGTAATTTGTATCAGTTGATTTCTGAAAGTTTCATTCATTCCTCTTAGGAAAAAGTACTGCAAAACATCATCAATATCCATTTTCAAAGTCTTAACAGCTTCTTGTAATTTTCTAATATTACTAATATACTGAAAGGGTTCTGAATCATATCCTAACTTCAGCTCTTGAAGTTGTTTCATCACATTAAACTTTTGAGTTGGAACTGAGGCAAACGCTGTTTTTAATAGTTCCTTTGCATGGGAATAACCTTGTTTGTCTGCTTCTAAAGAGTCTATCAAAAGTAAAGCCTTGCCAGAAACCTGCTGTTTAAGTAACAACAACCTATCATAATCTGTGTAAGAAAACTTTCCAGTAGTTTCCTCAAACTGCTGTAAGAATAATTCCAAACTTTCATCATCAGAACTTTTAAATTTAGGCAAAGGTGCTACTGGACTTTTAAGAAGACTAAGAGGAGTTTCATTCCGATTTTCGCTTGTGCTTCTATTACATTAACCTAAGAGCAGCAACATTTCAGAAATTTTATCTTTATATTCCTGACAAGAGCTAAATTCAATTTCCATTTCATCTTCATCTTCGCTCTCTGACCACTTCAAAGATATGACCTTACTATCAAGCCCTTTAAGTTCTTCCTTAAAATTCTTAAGTTTCTCAACAAGATTAAACTTCTGTGAGCTAGTATACTGAGAAAATTTGTGCCTTTCATTAAATTGTCTAGTGACTTGAGAGCGGATGTACTTCCGACTCATAACAAGAAGCTTAAGGTCTGTCATGATTATAGAAAATCGAAGTTAATTCTAAATGTCAATGCAGCCTAAAAAATCAAAGAAAAATTTTGAAATAATTATAGCAGTCAGTACACTGATCAATAATAACAACAATAGTCCAAATAAAACCACCACTCCTACAATGCTACCCAAGTGCCACCAGTGTTTGAGACAGCCTTCAGAGCCCCACGTTGGGCGCCATTTCAAAAACGAAAACAGAATGTTCAATATAACAAGAGCAGCGAGAGCAGAGTAACAATAACTTTAATGTCAATATTGGATAAAGAAACTTTAAAATTAAAAAATATTATTCTTATTTATATTGAATAAATATTAAATATGGCAAAGCAATGGAACTCTGATGGCTGAAGTGGAATCCTCAATCACTAGTGACTGCCTGTGGTAGAACCCACTCAACTCTTGCCTGTTTTTGTGGAAAACTATGGATTCTGCAAACCACGAAAAAATTTCCATTAAAAACCTAACTTAACATTTATCTAAAGTCCCTTAATAAGCAATAATGAATGGTATACAATATATAAATATCAAATGCAAATATGCCAATATCACATTACATATAACTGAATTAGGTACCTAAATAAATTTGCCAAGACCAGGAAGATGACTGAAGCCGATGATACTAGGCTACCTTCCAGCAAGCACAAGTAACCTAGCCTAGTAACAAATTAAAAAAAATTAGGCTCACTAATATTCTAAGTTATGCAATGTTAAATTAAATATGAAAAAACACTCAGGAAAATAAAATCTTATACGATATATCGATTTAAGCAAATCTTAACACCCACTAGGCTATCCTATGCACAAAACAAAGATTTGGAATTAAGCTAGAAATAGCCCTAGTAATTTTATAATTAGCATACAATCCATAGAAAATTTATAATTAGGGCTGAAGACTTGGATAATTAATATTCATTTCAAATATTATAACCCCCATAACCAAAGTTGAACCATATGCCACAAAATCATAGGAAACTTACTGGGTTGGTAGGCCATATCCTTAAAATCCCAAAGCAAATCGAAGAGCAGCAGAATATCCCATTGTTGAGAAGTATGTATTCTGAAATCTTGATATTGCACTCTTCATGGTAGCACTCGTGTAGGCAATTGCAGGAGAGGTGGCCTTAAATTAAAGTGCTACTCCATCTTCATAGCACTTCTTCACTAGAAGAAAACATTATCCAATATGGCTGATCTGCTTCCTCACTCTTCTCTCATTACCAGTAGGTGAAAATTTTTTCCCAAGGATGATGGAATCAGGAACTGCAAATATTAAAATACAGCCAGCAGAGCCATCTATGGACTGAGCATATTATCCTTGAAACTCCCAGTATTTCTTTTTGATTTTGCTTTGTATGGCAAAAGGGGGTTTCAAGGATAAAACAAATATGAACTTAGATATATATATATATATATATATATACACAATTTTATAAATTTTCTACAGAATTAGAATATAAAATAATTCTTCAACAATATATATATATACATATATATATATATATATATATATATATATATATATATATATATATATATATAATATATATATATATATATATATATATATATATATATATATATATATATATATATATATATATATATATATATATATATATATATATATATACATATATATATATATATATATTATATATATATATATATATATATATATATATATATATATATATATATATATATATATATGTAACATAAAGAGGGGGATTTGCTATGAGATATTTTGAATAATATAGTGTGATATGCTCTGACGTTTCTTAGAATGTAGAAAAATCAGCAATTTAACTTCCCTAGAGACTGAGTATTCGAGTGACAGCTTAGGAATGCTTACGCATCTTTTCTTGAGGTGGTGTGATTAAGACTGCTGTCTTAGCAAATCAGTGCCTCGTCCTGTCGCCATGAGAGCTATGTAGAGGTGACTTTGAAACTGGTTTCTAGCAGTTACCTGGGGCGTGAACATCGTGAGTTCGTATGTAGTGTGAGAGCCTTTTCCTCCTACATAATGAATGTAGGCTTATCATGAAGGGAAGACTATTGCAGAGAGAAGGCAAGGCCGGGATGGCCTGTGCTAAAGTGTTTTTGTTAGTGTCAGTGCAACTGTGTTGAGATGGGTGAGTGTTATTATATCTGTTTTACCCAAAGTGTGGCTAGAATGTATTTGAATATTTATTTCAGAGATATTCTGTTATATGATCTTTTGATTATGCTCTTGTGCTTACCAGAGTGTTCTCCTGTCTTCTAACAGGCGATTCTAGAATGTGGGAATCGATCTGGTAGAGGGAAATATTCTGGAAGATGGGAACTATTTTCTGGAGAAGAGTGGGAATATTCATTGGAGAAATGGTGAACTGACTTAATTACTGTGTAGACAGTTAGGTTAACTAACGAGGGTTATCTGAGTTATTTGGACTTTGTGTTAACATTCCATTTAATCATTCTGTTAAGATCTGAGTTATTCAGATAATACTTTGCTTTTAAATAAATGCATATTTTTGTATTCACGACTCTGATTGATGGCCTAGATATGGAGGTGGGAGGTATGTCGAAGGAGAGAGAGAGAGAGTTGTTGCCAGTCGAGAGTGAGAGAGAGAGAGAGAGGAAGAAAAGAGAGAGAGAGAGAGAGAGAGAGAGAGAGAGAGAGAAAGAAAATGTTTACCAGTTGTCTTTGGCCGCTCTTGGCCTATCGCTACCTTTTAGAATAACGAGATAATTGGCCATCTCGTTTATTATATATATCAATAAATCTAAGACCATTGCAAGAGAGAGAGAGAGAGAGAGAGAGAGAGAGAGAGAGAGAGAGAGAGAGAGAGAGAAGATTAACATGCAATCGAGGTCAGAAGCTTTTGTGAACGATAATGAAAAATAATAGAGACACAAACACTCACGAAGACAATAAAGGGATCATGA
>NC_061105.1:17060462-17065462 GCF_015104395.2 Macrobrachium nipponense | reverse complement strand
GTAAAAGTTAGAACCACGATCAGTTTGGATATCCTTGGGATCCCGTAAGTAGTAAAGAAACTTATAAGGTGTTTAGCAATATTTTTGGCAGATATATTCTTAAGTGGGATGGCCTCTGGAAAACGAGTACCGGGACACATAAGAGTTAATAATATTGGGTTACCACCTTTCGTCTTGGCAAGGGCGTCCAACACAGTCTATTACTAATTTCTCAAAGGCTCATGTGGAACTAGTATAGGCTGTAAAGGGGCTTTAGGAATTAACTTGGTTAGGTTTGCCAGATATTTGGCATACATGACATGTCTTTATGAAATCTCCTACGTCTTTCCTCAAACAATTAGCCAATAGAACTTATCAAGTATTCTATAGTTAAGTTTTGTATTGTCCCAAATGACCACCTGGTCCATCATGTGCAATTTCCATTATATGAGTGCGTACCGAAGAAGGGACAACAATTTGGTATTTCTCACTCCAGGTATCGAGATTTGAATAGTTAGAAGGACGGTAAAATCGCATTAGGATACCATTATTATTATAAAAAGAAGGATTTATTCAAAGATTTTATATCAACAGCCTTATCATGCAAACAAGATAAAGATTGATCTGACTCTGGGCAACTATAAGTTATCTCTAGACATTACCTTAGCTAAGAAATCACTATCTACTTCAAAGTCATTTACCTTTTCTCCTGCTTGGGACCGAGTGACTATGTGTTGGGCTTGTTCAAGATCTACCTTATCCTCCATGGGGGTGGGGGTATCAGTGACAATTAAATTTGGTACAATTAATTCCCGGCTAAATCATTACCCAATAGCAATGAAACTCCTTTTACCGGCAATTCTGTATCAATCACCCCTAATTCAACTTTCCTTTTACAAGTGGGCAATCAAGGTAAACACTGGCAAGGGGAATGGATGAGATTCCAGTAAGATCCCATTACAAACCACTTCTCACCTGTTAAATATTCTCAAACATTAGGTAAAGCTTACTATGCAACAAAGTTAAAGCAGCTCTAGTGTCTCTTAATATAGTGACCCTAGACTTCTGTTCTTTCTCCCCAAGGTTATTATACCTTCAGACTTAAAATCATCAAATACATCGGGTACATTAGCTTGCACATGCGAAACAGGTTTAATCTGGGAGGTTGAAAAATTTTACGTTTGGGTTTCATAAAAACATTACGGTAGTTATCAGATCCTTTACATTTAGGGTCTTTACAATTACGAAATAGTATGTCCTTCTTTCTTACAATAACTACATTTAGGATTATCAGAACCTTTGGGATTATCCGAAATCTGCTGGGATTTTCCTGAAACTGGTTTTTACAAATACCTCAGCTTTTTTATTAGGAATACTCTTATGTATTAAGGAATAAGTGCAGCCAAGGAAGCAGCCTTTAGTAAATCTTTCTCCTGCCTATCTTCAATATAGAGCATTACATTAATGGGAAGTTTCCTTTTAAATTCTTCAAGAACCATTAAATTTATCAGTTCTTCAAAAGAAGTTACTTCAGCACACTTAAGCCATTTCTTGAAAGCTCTAAGCTTGTCAGAAGCGAATTCTAAGAAAGTTTGGATATTTGATTTACATAAGTTACGAAAGCTTGTCTATATCCTTCCTCTGTTATGGAAAATGCATCTTAAGATTGCTTTCTTAACCTGTTTATAATCATTAGTATCCATCCAGATGCTACAACTTTAGCAGCTTTACCTGACAATTTAGGTTTAAGGAGCCATACCCCCACTGTTCAACAGGCCAATTAAGGTGATTAGCAGTTTCCTCAAATACCCGCCAAATAATCCTCGGGATCATACTCTGTGAATAAGGGCAACTAACGTTTATATTTTTAGTCAGGTCAAAGGGAGATAACTCTTGTTCAGTTTGCCTAATCTGAAGATTGATTGAAGCCCTCTCTTGTTCCACCTTTATAGCTAACCTAGCTTCTAATTCTAATTTAGCTTTTTCCTCTCTAGCTTGAAAATTCTAACTTAGCTTTTTTCTTCTCTAGCTTGAAATTCTAATTAGCTTTTTCCATTTCAAATTTTCTCTTTCTTCCTTAAGAGA
Organism: Macrobrachium nipponense; assembly: GCF_015104395.2. Classification (NCBI taxonomy): domain Eukaryota; kingdom Metazoa; phylum Arthropoda; class Malacostraca; order Decapoda; family Palaemonidae; genus Macrobrachium; species Macrobrachium nipponense. The sequence goes on along the minus strand of NC_061105.1, from coordinate 17,063,398 downwards.
AAATTCACTTCTCTTTTCAGCGGCTTGCAAAGCTAACTCTTCCTGTCTTAAAGCTAACTGAGCTTTTTCACGGTCTAACTGAGCTTTTTCACGCTCGAACTGAGCTTTTTCACGCTCGAACTGAGCTTTTTCACGCTCGACTGCAAGACGTTCAAACTCTAATTTTTGTTCAATTGTAAGGGAAGGGGTTTCTGGAACAAGATACTGCCTAGCTTCGTCACCCAAGGTTCCAATACGCATATAGTGATCTATTATCACTTTCCTAATGTCAAACTTACGCATACTAGAACGTAACTCAAGGTCTAAATGCCTAGCTACTTCCATTAATTCAGATTTTTTAGCATCGGTAAGAGTATGCAATTCAGAGGAAGGATCCCCCACAAACTTTTGAGTATTAAACTTCGCCATTGTAAAAAAAAGAAACTTCAGAAAAATATAAACACCTGAATTAGAGTTTTACAATTCTTAAATTGGAGCCAACTTAGTTAAGCATTGACCACGCATGAAACATAAACCACGCATAAATAGTAACCGATTAGACAAGAATTTATACACAAAACATTTTAGATACGGAAAAATGAGAATGAATAAGGACGCACTGGAAGTATTTTACTCCCGGTTCAAACCAAAATGAAGTCAACAGGAAGTACCGTCGCCTCAGCTAACAACCGTAACTTACTACACTTTGATTAGAACGGTAACTTCACGCACATATGTCGAGGCATTAAACAAGATTCATTACACTTTAACAGAAATGAATAACGCAAGAGACTGGTATCTAAGGCACCCAGGGAAAGACTATAAGCACGTAAAAGTCACAATGATTCAAGAGAAATGAATTTTTTAACAATGGTACGACAGATTAAACGTTTTAACCAGCGCACTGAGTCTCAGTTAGAGGAGGGAGGGGAAAACCATAACAAGGTTACCGGCAGTCGTTTACCAAAACAGAAGTGGCCACCTTCGGTCACCGAAAAATTTACGCACAATGAAAATAAATTCTTGCAGCGATCTGGCAAACACAAAAACAGTCACCTAACTAACTATAACTCAGGATATTTATATCAAGCAAGGTTTAATAACGAATCACCAACTACATAAAACAACTGATTCTTAACGAGGTTTGTCAATTATTACATACCCTCGAGTTAAGCAAAAATACATCCCGGACAGCCCCCATAATATTATTACAGTCGTGAGAGAGAAGGTAATTTACCAAATTAGCAGGTGGGTTCAATGGACCATAATAATACAAAATAAAGGTATTTGAATGAGAATACGATCAAACAAGATTTAAATATAATAATGCAAAAAGTATTTACAAAACAATAGGACAAAATAAATAACAAATGACAAGTGACAACCACGTCTCGAAAAGTAATCGTACTTGAAATTAAGAACACTTGAAACAAAGCACAATTCGTTATTAAACCCTTCACAATATCACTTATACTTAGCTTATAGATACATCACAATAAAGTGGACTGCTTCCCTGCCGGACACCAGAGTCCTTGGTTTAGTTGCTGAGTGGAGACTGATTCAAATTACATTTAGGGGTCGAAGAAAGGTAGGATGGGCGGAGCAAGTAAGAACAAGGAGTGTGAAACAAGACCAACAAGTTTCTTGGAAAGGACAAAGGAAGTGGTATACAGGGGAAAACAGTCAGGCAAAATATATACAATAATTCATATTATGTGGAAGGTGTAATTAATATATATTATATATATATATATATATATATATATATATATATATAATATATATATATATATATATATATTTATATATATATATATATATGTTCAGGGAATTTCATAATGTTAGTAACACCATCTATTGACTGGATTTGAAGTTACAGTATTTGTATTTGCTAAGTTTCTGTTAACGATTTGTCCTTGTATTTTTCCGTTCCATAATAGACTTGGAAAAATAAATTTTGTATTTTCTTTAGTCACGTTATAATCACGTAGCCGTGCAGTAAGTGGATTAACTGCCTGTGTTTATACAGAATATTGTTATATCAGTGTGGAAATGTGTTTATCTTTAAAATTTTTAAGTCTTTAAAAGTGCATTTAAAATTGTCTATAAGTGCGTATTTAATTAAAATTCTTTACGAATTAAGTTATTAAAATAAGTGTAGTGTTAATCATAAGTGTAGTTAAATTTCACAAAGAATGTTTCTTTCCTTTTGTTTTCAGCTAGGGTAATCCCCGACCCTTGGGGAAACAGTGCATGACCTTAAACAATCCCGGAGCAATTACTGCACTTGAAAATACTTTTAACTATTATCACAGGTTCCCGTTGTTACATTGAAGCATACGCTATATAAGTGACTCTGAATCCGAAATTCAAATTGGTGTATTATCTACCGTATGATAAATGTCATAGAGACCCATGAACAGTGACTTGTGTTATGTACTGTGTTGTAAGGTTTATTTTTTCTTGAGCAATTGCTGAGGTATTTATTCGTAACAAGACATTGGTGATTTATTTGGTAATTGATATTAAAAGGGTGCAGACAGATAAGTTACTTATATTTTTGTTGTTAGTTATTTGTTTATTTCCTTATTTCTATAATCTATCTTTCATTTCATCATCCATAGTGGGTTAAATATATTAAAATTTGTAATTAAACATTATTTCTAAATTTCTGAATTTGTTTTACCATACATAATCAAATAAGCAGTGCTATCATTACCAGGGAAAAATGTCTTCGGAATTCCCGGACAATATAATATATATATATATATATATATATATATATATATATATATATATATATATATATATATATATTATATATATATATATAAATTGGTTAGGAAAGATTTACCACAGACATGCATTCTTTTTCAAAACAGTCTTGGCATTGACGTCTACTGTATAAAACTCGCGCATAATCACGAACGTGAATAAGCTTAAAGGTAATATAAACG
>NC_061105.1:17055462-17057962 GCF_015104395.2 Macrobrachium nipponense | reverse complement strand
AGAGAGAGAGAGAGAGAGAGAGAGAGAGAGATTGTTTGATTAAAAAATTGTTTCTCTGCCAAGTGTCTGTTTGAGAGAGAGAGAGAGAGAGAGAGAGAGAGAGAGAGAGAGAGAGATTAATTTAATCGAACAGAATGCTCTAAAGAGAGAGAGAGAGAGAGAGAGAGAGAGAGAGAGAGAGAGATAAGACTGGCGCTAAAGTTTCTGAGTTTTCTATCTCTTCTGAAACAACATCTGCTTCTCAAGAGTTTATTCCCAACTTCAATATTTGATGACCTTTCCATTTTGCGTTCTTACGTTTCCAGGAGGTTAAAGATGAGAGAATCGTCCAAGAGATAATCGAAGAAATGAAAAAAAAATATCCTCGAAAATAAGAGAAAATGGATCAGCCTTTTTCATAAAAAAAAAAGAAATTGTCACCTAACTTTTTCACATTACTGAGATTTTTCGAAGGTTCATTTGAGCTAACTTTCATCAGTTACTTTCTTCTATTTGAGAGAGAGAGAGAGAGAGAGAGAGAGAGAGAGAGAGAGAGAGAGAGAGAGAGAGAGAGAGAGAGAGAGAGGTAAAGCAAAAGTAAGAAACATATGAAAGCGTTCAATAATCGCCTGAATGATTGATATGACGTGAACATATTTTTACTTCCTAAACAAAAATCACGAGATTTTAGGAAAGAAAATCTATTATTTTTTTTAAGGATGCTTAATCTATTTTGCAGGTAATCTGAAAACATAAATTTTCACCTCAGCTGAACAGTAACACCAAATATAAAGCTTTGCATGAAGACATTTTAGTTCCCTGGGAACAATCTGCTATAAAATAAATAACCGAACAGGCTAATTAAGAAATCTTATCAAAGCAATTTAATTACTCAGCACTGAATGAGTAGCCAAAATGTAATAGCAATGTAATGACTCCGAATGAAAATAATTTGTGGGCGTGTTTGGAAACCAAAATTGGATAAACATTTATATACGAAATTCCTTTTTCTGGATGGAATCACTCGTATCCGTTGTTTAAGAATATGTTTTTTAGAACTTTATTCCACAGTTGAAAAGGATTATCCGGAAGAGGGTGTATTACAAAGATATTTATTTTCCCAAGCACGCTCATTCTCGTCTCATATCAATATCAACACCAGTGAGTAATGATGAGAGATTGCAGAGTCATGCCAGCGACTTAAAATGAGGAATATTCTCCCTCATCCAAGAGGGAATATCTTCGAAACAGAGTCGATCTTGGAAAGTATTAAAAGTGTTGCAAAGTTTTTGATGGGGATATTCGTTGCTGCTGATGCATTTTCTTGGGGGGTGGGGGGGGGAAGGGATATATATATATATATATATATATATATATATATATATATATATATATATATATATATATATATATATATATATATATATATATATATATATATATATATATATATATATATATATATATATATATATATATATATATATATATATATATATATATAATATATGCATATAAGAAATTCCTTCGACTATGCCGTAGTGCGCTCACAAAAAAAAAAAAAACAATAGAACAAAACCTTAAAAACTTCACAAGGCCCTCGACCATCGAAAAGTATCTAAAAATAATGATAATAATAATAAAAACTTTTCGAAAATAATAATTTCACCTAAGACCAGCAGGAGAGATCCAGTTTGTCAAAGAGAACAGATGTCCAGGATAGCTGGCAATTTCTCACGAGCGATAAATATGAAATGCCTCCATTACATATTCCCGCCTTGCCGGATACCACACATTTCTCAAAAAACGAATATTTATTTCTTTTTATTTATTTCCCAGAATGATAAAACGGTCTTGGAGTGGAATATGGAAGTTTAGCTCAACAACCAAGCACTGGGACCTATGAGGGTGGACAGCAAGATGGAAGAAAGAGAATATGAAAGGAGCTACAGTAAAAGGAACGAAAGGGGTTGCAGCTATGGGCAGAAAGGACGTTGCAAAGAACCTTGCGTAATGCCTACAGTGCACTGCATGAGGTGCACTGACGGCACTCAAATTGGGACTGTCATATATTTTTTCTATGCTAACCTGCTCTCGGCGCAAAATTTACGTAATCATAAACTTTTCAATGTCTCGTAAGTAGAAATATTTTATGCAAAACGAGTAATCAACGATAAATTTAGCCTGGATCAGTGATTCGGGTAAGAAACGACGAAGAAGTTTTAATCCCTCATCTTGGACGTGGTCATGTTTGACAAACTGGAATAAAGAAGATCTCTGATAATGTAAATACAACCCCCCTCAAACTCTTTCTGTTGAAAGAAAAGAGGAGATAATTTATTTCATTGTTGGTCAGATGCAAATTTACCTTCATTTATCTGTCTATGTCAGGCAAGGAAAACTAATTTACCTGTCATTCGTAAAATATTTCCATGTTCAAGAAAATAATGCTTTTAGAGTTCTTGTCATGGAGAGAGAACGAGAGCAGAGAGGGAGAGAGAGAGAGAGAGAGAGAGAGAAG
>NC_061105.1:17047962-17050462 GCF_015104395.2 Macrobrachium nipponense | reverse complement strand
CCATGTTTAGTACTAGCCCCTAGGGAGTTGAATGTACTTTGCCATATTTAGTACTAGCCCCTGGGGAGTTAAATGTATTTTGCCATGTTTAGTACTAGCCCCTGGGGAGTTAAATGTATTTTGCCATGTTTAGTACTAGCCCCTGGATAGTTGAATGTACTTTGCCATGTTTAGTACTAGCCCCTGGGGAGTTGAATGTACTTTGCCATGATTAGTACTAGCCCCTGGGGAGTTAAATGTATTTTGCAATGTTAAGTACTAGCCCCGGGGGAGTTAAATGTATTTTGCAATGTTTAGTACTAGCCCCTGGTGAGTTAAATGCATTTTGCCATGATTAGTACTAGCCCCTGGGGAGTTAAATGTATTTTGCAATGTTTAGTACCAGCCCCGGGGGAGTTAAATGTATTTTGCCATGTTTAGTACTAGCCCCGGGGGAGTTAAATGTATTTTGCAATGTTTAGTACTAGCCCCTGGGGAGTTAAATGTATTTTGCCATGTTTAGTACTAGCCCCTGGGGAGTTAAATGCATTTTGCCATGTTTAGTACTAGCCCTGGGGAGTTAAATGTATTTCGCCATGTTTAGTACTAGCCCCTGGGGAGTTAAATGTATTTTGCCATGATTAGTACTAGCCCCTGGGGAGTTAAATGTATTTTGCCATGTTTAGTACTATCCCCGGGGGAGTTAAATGTATTTTGCAATGTTTAGTACTAGCCCTTGGTGAGTTAAATGTATTTTGCCATGTTTAGTACTAGCCCCTGGGGAGTTAAATGTATTTTACCATGTTTAGTACTAGCCCCTGGGGAGTTAAATGTATTTTGCCATGTTTAGTACTAGCCCGGTGGGAGTTAAATGTATTTTGCAATGTTTAGTACTAGCCCGGGGGGAGTTAAATGTATTTTGCCATGATTAGTACTAGCCCCTGGGGAGTTAATTTTATTTTGCCATGTTTAGTACTAGCCCCTGGGGAGTTAAATGTATTTTGCCATGTTTAGTACTAGCCCCTGGTGAGTTGAATGTATTTTGCCATGTTTAGTACTAGCCCCTGGTGAGTTAAATGTATTTTGCCATGATTAGTACTAGCCCCTGGTGAGTTAAATGTATTTTGCCATGTTTAGTACTAGCCCCTGGGGAGTTAAATGTATTTTGCCATGTTTAGTACTAGCCCGTGGGGAGTTAAATGTATTTTGCCATGTTTAGTACTAGCCCGTGGGAGTTAAATGTATTTTGCCAAGTTTAGTACTAGCCCGTGGGGAGTTAAATGTATTTTGCCAAGTTTAGTACTAGCCCTGGTGAGTTAAATATTTTGCATGTTTAGTATACTGAGTCCCCAGGGGTTAGGTATATTTTGCCATGTTTAGTACTAGCCCCTGGTGAGTTAAATGTATTTTGCCCTGTTTAGTACTAGCCCCTGGGGAGTTAAATTTATTTTGCCATGTTTAGTACTAGCCCCTGGTGAGTTAAATGTATTTTGCCCTGTTTAGTACTATGCCCTGGTGAGTAAATGTAAATATTTTTGCCCTGTTTAGTATTAGCCCCTGGGGAGTACCACAACCCCCGGGGATTTTTATGTATTTTCCATGGTGAGTACTAGCCCCTGGGGAGTTAATTTTATTTGGCCATGTTTAGTATTAGCCCCCGGGGAGTTAAATGTATTTTGCAATGTTTAGTACTATCCCCGGGGGAGTTAAATGTATTTTGCCATGTTTAGTTATTCATATGCCCATGTAAGGTATAACCCCCCCGAGTTAAATGTATTTTGCCCTGTTTAGTACCCTAGCCCCTTTTGCGGGGAGTATTTGGCTGTAGTATTTAGCGGGGAGTAAAGATTTTTGCCAATGTTTAGTACCCCATCCCCCGGGGAGTTAAATGAAATTTGCCATGTTTAGTACCAGCCCCTGAGTTTATGTATTTTGCTGTTAGTACTAGCCCTGAGTTAAATGTATTTTGCCTGTAGTATAGCCCCTGGTGAGTTGAATGTATTTTGCCATGTTTAGTACTAGCCCCTGGGGAGTTAATTTTATTTTGCCATGTTTAGTACTAGCCCCTGGGGAGTTAAATGTATTTTGCCATGTTTAGTACTAGCCCCTGGTGAGTTAAATGTATTTTGCCATGTTTAGTACTAGCCCCTGGTGAGTTAAATGTATTTTACCATGTTTAGTACTAGCCTCTGGGGAGCTAAATTTATTTTGCCATGTTTAGTACTAGCCCCTGGGGAGTTAAATGTATTTTACCATGTTTAGTTACTAGCCCCTGGTGAGTTAAATAGCCTTTTATTTTATTTGCCCCATTGTTTATACTAGCCCCCTGGGGAAAGTTTTTATTGTATTTACCCCAAAATGTTTTATGTACTAGCCTGGTGATTAAATGTATTTTTGGCCCTGTTAGTACTAGCCGCCTTGCCCGATTGAATGGTTTTTTGCACCCATTTTTTAAAGTTTTACCCTTAGCCCCTGTTTTTAAATTTTAAATGTATTTTGCCATGTTTAGTACCCCTAGCCC
>NC_061105.1:17040462-17042962 GCF_015104395.2 Macrobrachium nipponense | reverse complement strand
TCAGTTGAAAATATAATTTTTTTTTTTATGATAGCTCAGCTAACCACGGGGAAAGTGACGATGAATTGTTTATAGGTCTAGACTCTTACTGGACGAAAGTGACTTTAAAGAAGAACTGTTTGATGATACTTGTGGTGATTATCTTGTTTTCCAAGCAATTATTGCTTCTGTCCTGTCCGTTGATGGATAGAAGAGGCAAGAGATTTTATAGTACCATACAGGGAGTAGGCCTATAAACACCTATAAACTAAAATATTGATCAAAGGCTAATTTTAAAGAGGCTTTTTGTTAGGATTTGCCTCTCTCTCTCCCTCCCTTTCCTCTATCCTCTCCTTTCTTTCGCTTTCTCATCTCTCCCCCTCTCTTCCTTCCCCTCTCGCTCTCTCTCTCTCTTTCTTCATTTTTCGGCAACAGTTGATTGTACTTACTAAAGACTGACCGCACAAACTGGCAAAATGAGTCCTTCATAGACTGAAATTCAACACTTGAGTACTCGGAAGAGAGAGAGAGAGAGAGAGAGAGAGAGAGAGAGAGAGAGAGAGAGAGAGAGAGAGAGAGAGAGAGCACTCTCATCTTATAACCTCTCACAGGAATTAGACCTACTCACTTGTGGCAAACTGGGCCCATAAAAAGTTGTAGGTATTTGAGGAATTTCACTTCTTTTTCAACCTTATTTTTTTGTTTTATTCACATTGCAATAATATGTTTCTAAATCAAAGGATGTTGCCATCTTACTTCCAATGCTCAGTATTTGCAAAGATGCTATTTTCCTCTACAAGACATTTGTAAACATCGGTCCACGAGTGTCCAGTATTAGCCTATGCCACATTCCAATTGTTATTTACGTCAAATGCTGTTTGCACAATGTTATGAGTTGTTTATTCCGAGCAAATTCTGTGATTTATTCAAAATAATTCCTTCTGCATCTTTAGGTCAAACCCAAACTTGACACAAAATATTCATCTATTTTCATTTACGTTCAAAAAGACTTATATTATGTTGTAGACTGACAACTCAGCAAATCCTCTCTCTCTCTCTCTCTCTCTCTCTCTCTCTCTCTCTCTCATGATATACAATCAATTTGTTTAAACATCCACTGCAGAATAAACTTACGCTGAATATCAATTCTCTCCTTCATGCAACGTTCACGACGCGTGAATTCATCTCGCAATAATTTCGGCTTCTTCTGGAGCGAGGTCGTCGTCGCCCGGGAATGCATTATGGTCCCCAACGAAAAAGAGATGCATTGCATACATGTAATATCATCCTCTTCGGAAAATAGAAAACACAAAGATATTACGCTTCCATGACTCATCTTTTACAGCAGAGGTTGAATAAATATCGAGGAATGCGTTTGTCGCGTGATACAATACGGCCATATGTTATTTTACGAGACCCATCTCATTATCCCGGGAGACGCACGAGCGAAATCACTCTTCGAGACGTGCGGGCATTTCTGATAAATCTAGTTGATAAATCCCCATCTGATAAATCCCTTCTGATAAATCCCCCTGAAAAAATCGATCTGATAAATCCTTCTGATAAACCCCTCTGAAAAATTACTTTCATAAATTCCTTCTGATAAATCCCTCTAACAAATCGATCTGATAAATCCTTCTGATAAACCCCTCTGAAAAATTACTTTCATAAATTCCTTCTGATAAATCTATCTGATAAATCCCTCTCATAAATCCATTGATATCTTCTGATAAATCCCCTCAGATAAATCTCCCCTGATAAACACCTCTGATAAATCTACCTGATCAACCTCTCTGATAAATCCCTCTGATGAAGCCCTCCCGTAAACCGCTCTGATAAATTTATCTTATAAATCCATCTGGTAAATACGTCTGATAAATCCCCCTGATAATTCTATCTGATAAACTCATCTATAATCCCTCTGGTAACAAAAAGGCTCAGATCCTTTGTAAAAAAGTACTCAAGTCGTCTTAAAATAAGTACTCAGAGCCTTTTAAGAAAAGTACTCAGATCCTTTTAAAAAAGTACTCAGATCCTTTTAAAAAGTACTCAGAACCTTTTTATAAAAGTACTCAGATCCATTTAAAAAAGTACTCAGATCCTTTAAAGAAAGTGCTCAGAGCCTTTTAAAAAAGTACTGAGATCCTTTTTAAAAAAAAAAAAAGTACTCAGATCCTTTTAAAAAAGTACTCAGCGTCTTTGAAAAAAAGTACTCAGATCCTTTAAAAAAGTACTCAGAGCCTTTTAAAAAAGTACTCAGATCCTTTTAAAAAAAGTACTCAGAGCCTTTTAAAAAAGTACTGAGATCCTTTAAAAAAATACTCAGATCCTTTTAAAAAAGTACTCACATCCTTTAAAAAAAGTGCTCAGAACCTTTTAATAAAGTACACAGATCCTTTTAAAAATGTAATCATATCCTTTTAGAAAAAGTACTCAGAGCCTTTTAAAAAAAGTACTCAGATCCTTTAAAGAAAGTACTCAGAACCTTTTGAAAAAGTACTGAGATCCTTTTTAAAAAAGT
>NC_061105.1:17020462-17035462 GCF_015104395.2 Macrobrachium nipponense | reverse complement strand
AGAAGTATTTTTTTTTAAACTAAGAGCGATTTTCTGTTTAACCTGAGTTTTTATTTTATTTAAGTGAGAGGGAATTTTTCTTTAACCTAAAATGGAGCCTTTTTTTTTTAAACAGGAATTTTAAATATTTAACCTGAAGGGTAATTCCCCCCATTCATGCTATGATGAGAAGAAGTAAACGTTGCAACAGTCATTCCACTCTAACAATCAACGCAACAGTAATTGGTTCATTATCATAAGTAATTAATGAAAAGGGATCTTTAATTAATTCCGCTTCAGTCTCTCCTTCTAGTTAACTATACTAATGCCGGAAGACATTTTTTTTTCTTTTTAGCTTTAATGTTTCAATGTTTCACTAAATTCAAAGTCCTTATGAGATGAATTACAACTAATCTTAATTCGTAGAATTTAACCGAGGCTAATTTATTAAAAGTTAAGTCCTGATACTGCATTCCCCAGGTTTGGGATTCGATTCCTTGTTGAGGCCCCTCAGTTGAGAGTAAAAATTGCAGTTGAAAAGGGTTTGGGACCGACTTGGGACGGGACTTTGAGATTTGTAGAATATTTCAAACAGCAACAGTTACAAAACATATGGTCAGAGCAGCTGGTATTTCAGACACACTTAAAGTTTGGACGGGCATGAAGGATTGGATAACCAAAGAATAAGAATAAAATAAACTAAATAAAATAAATAAACAATAAATAAACAAATGTAAATAAATAAAAAAAACTAAATAAATAAATAAATTGAAATAAAAAAAAAACAAATAACAAAAAAAAAAATAAATAAAAAATAAATGAAATAAATAAAATAAAAACTAAAGATAAACCCCAGAAAAGTGAATGCTAAAAATTTGTATAAATATCTGAAATTGTTCCCGTTAAAAAAAATTTAAATTCTAAAAAGGGAGAGATAAATTAGTACAAAATGTTCACATCAGAAGTAAAAAAAAATTATAAGATAAAGGAATACGAAGGAAAACCACAAAGAAACACACACACACACACACACACACAATCAACATTTATCGCCTGTTAATCGGTACGAAGGTTAAACCTTTCGTTATTCAAATTCCAAATATTGCACTCTATACTTCAACACATCATCTTCGTGAACTACCAATTAAAAATATTTCCTGTAGCTAATTCTTCCAATAATTTAGATTTACCAAAATAAAAATCACACTCATCTGGTTTTCCAACCTGTGAATTATGTAATGCAATGACTCCCCCGTTATTAGTAATCAGTTTTATTGCAGGAATATGCATTTGAAGAATGATAAAGATAATTGGAAAACAGGTAATTCCAGGTAGACTTATTTTGGGGGTAACTTCATACAAAGTTTATAAATGCTAACTGTATTTCTGTAGTTTGAGGTACAGGGGCTTTTGCAATGAAAGGTTATATATATATATATATATATATATATAATATATATATATATATATATATATATATATATATATATGTATTATATATATATATATATATATATATATATATATATATATATATATATATATGATATATATATATATCAGCGTGAAGGTGGACCATTGGAAACGTTGTAAATCATTGTAATTCTTTATTTCCTACGTTTCGTAATAATTTTATTACATCATCAGGAATCTGTTAGACAATAAATAAAATTACTTTAAAAATTACTCTAAGACATTTACAAATTACGACACAGAGAAGGCAGAAGACAGAATAACAATACATAAATAGTCCACACACACACACACACACACACACACACACACACATATATATATATATATATATATATATAATATATATATATATATATATATATATATATATAAGGTGGACCATTTATGTATTGTTACTCTGTCTTCTGCCTTCTCTGCATAAGGTTGGTTAGCGGTCTTTGGTCTTGTTTTGTTTCTGTGTAAATTCTGTTGTTATTTGTAAATGTTTTAGAGTAATTTTTAAAGTAATTTTAAAATAATTACACACACACACACACACACACACACACACACATATATATATATATATATATATATATATATATATATATATATATATATATATATATATATATATATATATATATATATTATATACATATATATATATATATATATATATATATATATATATAAATTATATGGTTCTCTTGCACTTTTAACAAGCACATAAATATTCTTACAAGTATATTTTTCCAAATAATTCATTGCTATTTACATATGAATAGAGTAATTAGTGGAGGATGATTACCCACGAATTCTAGAAGCAATAATGATAAATTATTTACTAATCCCATTTTTACAGGTATAACACGAAACTTAGCTTCCTGTACAGTCCAATCAATTCAGGAATCTCTCATTGTTCAGGACTCTCTCACTGTCCAGGAATCTCTCATTGTCCAGGAATCTCTCATTGTCTAGGAATCTCTCACTGTCCAGGAATCTCTCATTGTCCAGGAATCTCTCACTGTCCAGGAATCTCTCACTGTCCAGGAATCTCTCATTTTCCAGGAATCTCTCATTGTCCAGGAACCTCTCATTGTCCTGGAATCTCTCATTTTCTAGGAATCTCTCATTGTCCGGGAATCTCTCACTGTCCAGGAATCTCTCATTGTCCTGGAATCTCTCATTGTCCTGGAACCTCTCATTGCACTGGAATCTCTCATTGTTCTGGATTCTCTCATTTTCCAGGAATCTCTCACTGTCCAGGACTTTCATTTTCCAGGAATCTCTCATTGTTCAGAAATCTCTCATTGTCCAGGAATATCCCATTGTCCAGGACTTTCTCATTGTTCAAACATGCAGGAACAATTTTGATTTCCTCTTGTTATCTTCCACTCCATATTTTGGCTTCTATTTCAAGCCTGTTTCGGTATTACTGAACGGATAACATGCAAAATTGGATTCCCAAATGTTGAAGCCTCTTTGAAGTGGATTTATATATTTCAAATCGAATTTTATCTGCGCGACCCAGGCGCTGGCATCAGATTAACGCGTCAACAAAATTTAGATCCCTTGACCGGGTGGTAACAAAGTTATTTCGAAAACGCTGGTGAAAGTATAATCCTTCCGCCTCTGGGACTTGACTAGATTTCCAATTGCAAAATTAAAATGCCATGAATGTTTACCAGCAGATCAAATTTGATCAAGACTATAGATATACAAGCGATGTAACCTGGATATGCATGGAACTGTTGGTAAGAGTGATAACATTTTTAGAGACAAAACTGGTAATAAATTGTTTTAATTGGGAGCACCTGTATAATCGAAATTGAAAGAGCTGAAATCATTCCTATTAAGAATCTGTTACAACCTCTTAACAGAACGTTTCATTCGTTTTAAGATAACTTTTGGATTTTCCGTTTTTCAATACTTTTATGAAATGGATTTTGTAGTAATTTATAAGGTTGTAGTATTATAGTTCAGTTCACACACGAAACACACACACACACACACACACACACACACACACACACACACACGCGCACACACACATATATATATATATATATATATATATATATATATATATATATATATACATACATATGTATATGTATGTATGTATATATGTATTTATGTATGCATACGAAGTTAAGACATGTACATGTATATGTATGTATGTATTCATGTATGTATACGAAGTTAAAGACATGATGAATAAGTAAAGTAACTTCTTAATCTGATAAAAGGAATTGAACATAATTTGTAAAATTCTGAATGGCAAAATTCGACACACTACTTATTAACTTTGCAATAGCTGAATTAAAGCGGTATAACTGTTATGTATGGATATCAGTGCAAGGCAAAAGACCCATTCACTGAAAAATATTACATTTAAATCTAATGAAATTGTATTTTTGATGTCACTAGCTCCTAATTAATGGTTCAGAAAATCTGAAGTAAGAAGTTATCGATTATAATCTCAGACGCAAATAAGACTGAATTCCCTCCGCTCAGTAACGGAAAAATGACCACACTCAGAACAGGTACCAAAAGAACAGTCCCTTTTCGGACAGGTACATACTACATAAAGTTAGAGGGGCCCATAATTCCACCACGGGCCGACAGGTAAACACGGGAAAGATCTCAGCAGCTAATGTATATACGGTCGAGAAACTGATGGAGAGAAATGGCTCTTTGTGGTTATTCTGAGCGAGTGCTGGATGGAATTTCGGCCTCTCAGGGACTCTGTTTTCACGTGGAAAAAAAGAAGATATATTGTTGATGGCGGGAGACAGGTGTTAGACGCGTTGGACGAGGCATGTGAAGACTAAATAGTTTTGTCTGGAAGGTTTGGAAGATTCCAGACCTGGAACTGGGAGATATAATGGAGAAGTGATTGTATAAGGTTATAGCTAAGAATATGAAGACTAAATTGCTTTGTCTGGAAGGTTTGGAAGATTCCACACCTGGAACTGGGAGATATAATCGAGAAGTGATTGTATAAGGTTATGGTTAAAAAGGATAAAGTCTGAAATTGTTTATAATTAAAGAGATACAGATAACGGAGATAAAACCAAATAATGGAAATAGGTAAACGTAGAGTAAACGAAGTTTCTCGTGTACAGGCAGGCATCCAAGGAATCATTCTCTCTCTCTCTCTCTCTCTCTCTCTCTCTCTCTCTCTCTCTCTCCACTCGACACCCTTCTGTGCTTTCCTGGTAAAATCCATCTTCATTTGAATAATTCCGAGAGTGTTTCGCAGAGTCAAAGAGGAGCGCAAATTCTACATAATATCACATCCGAGAGGCGTCTTGCGTTGTTGCCAAGTCGTTCTTGGTAGGAAACGGGTTTTCCGGACGTTCATGTCCACTTAACTCATCTTGGAGCATCTGCTGATTTGCATACTGAAGATTTTTTTATTTTTTTTTTTGCAAATATCTTTTTGGGCGGTTTGTCTGAGATTGCCAAGATCGGTTGTCAATCTTGCTAGAGTACCGTTTCTCTAAGAAAATGCGAAATTGTATTAGATAAATTCGTAGTAGGGAAAAAACGCTACTTACGTCTTTATAAGTATTCACTGGCAACAAGAATTCAGCTTATCTGTGAGCTACGGATGGGAGTTTATGGGATATTTGTACGTCTACCTGCTCAGCCCTCAGCAGCCATTTGCCTGGTTTCCCCATATCCCAAGGTGGGTGAAGAGTTTTCTACGGAATCATGTCGTTTGCCTCTCCCGCTTTTAAATATCAAGAGTTTCGCAATTCAAGATAATTATGGATAACATAGATTTGCAAAATAAAGTATAATACACAACATCCAAATGTATATGGGAAAATATAGGCTTGAGCTAAACTACGGTAATTAGTATTCGTAATTTACTTTGCAATCTATCCCTGGAGACTGAAAATAACCTAGTTACTGTTATAATTAACGACCCCTACTCTAAATTGTCACATTCCCCTCACTGCAATCTCGGTATTTTTCCCGCCACACTTCCCCAATATATAACTTATGCTCCGCATTCTTAAATTCCACGATATAGTCTGTAACGCCACTATAACTGCGAATATTTCCCCCGCAATATTTTGGCAAATGACTGCGAATGCTTTTTCCCCCATAACATTTTGGCAAATGACGGCCATTCTCATTTTCCTTTAATAATTACAGGATAAAAAGGCGAATCCTGCTGGCAATTTTCGTGCCGCAAATGAGTGCCCAGGTCAGGCGGGTTTAATGAGCTGCGCTTTCAGGTCCAGAACATTAGTATGCAATGGTCATTATCTTGTAATGACCTGTGACCTGGCAGGGGGTGGGGCAGGGGTGTGGGGGGTTGGGGGTGGCATGTAATTGCTGCTGCTAAAAGAATTATGAATGGTAATGCAAGTTGAAATGCAGGAGAGATGTGTAGCTGTTGGGACGCAGGGAGAAAGATAGACCCCCCTATATTCACGAAGAAACAAACGCATGTATATATATATATATATATATATATATATATATATAATATATATATATATATATATATATATATATATAGGATATATATATACTATATATATATATATATATATATATATATATATATATATATATATATATATATATATACATATACTATATATGTATATATGTGTGTGTGCAAACTTAAAGAGATAATAAATCATCGATTATATAGGTAGCTAAATAGTAGCAATATAAGTGCCGCATATCAGTGGAAGTGACTGCCTTATATATATATATATATATATATATATATATATATATATATATATATATATATATATATATATATATATAGATAGATAGATAGATAGATAGATAGATAGTATATAGACATACAGATATATAAAGTATATATATATATATATATATATATATATATATATATATATATATATATATATATAAAACGTGTACATTACTACCTTTAGTTACTGTATAACTGACGGCCTATCTTTTCCAAAAATTCATTAGGTATAGTAGATATGATAAAAAATTATTTTGTAGTTGACAAAATCCTATAATATCTTTCATCAATCAACAGGACTGACAATAAGCATTGCTATAATAGATATGTATGATTAAAGTTTTGATGCCTTTATTTTCCTAAGTTTCTAAGCAAGTTGATTTCACTGTCAGGTAACTGACATTCGGTTCATCTTTAATCTTAGATGTGAGTAAATACTCACTCATTCTGGTGAGGTTCTCTTAACTGAGAGACTGCAGGCTGAGTCATCAGCAGCTAATGCCTGGCTCCTCCAGGACCCAGCATAGGTGGAGAGAGGAGATTCGGTTACTCATAAAGAAACGTTTAATTTGATAAAAGTATTTGATTCTCGTACACTTTTGAGAATTACTCCAATTTCTTCTTATTCGTAATTTTCTTTGAAGAATTTTCTCAATGGGAGAGACGATAATTTCCATTGATTCATATTTTTCTAATTCATTTTTTTTTCATCTTCCATTCAGTCATATCCATTTTTTTTCCATTTGATTCTTTGTCTTTCCTTTGGCAAAATTCATAACTTCCGTTTTTTTCCCTCTTCCAAATTTATTGGGATATTTTCTTTACCGCATTTATTGCATCTATTTTCTTTGTGTCATTCTCTGCTTCATTATTGTGTTACAGATTTATACTTCTATATATATATATATATATATATATATATATATATATATATATATATATATATATATATATATATATATATATATGCATCAAGCTACAAATGTCCTCTGATATCTAATTCGCTCCACCTCGGAATTAATATATTTTCATATATGTTAACCGAAGGGGAATTTTTTTAGTCTATAAGAAATTCGTCAGCTCACGGGCGCGAACCATCGAACCCAACAAACTCAGGACTCACACTTGGGTTCGATGTTTCACGCCCGTGAGCCGACACATTCCTTATAGACTAAAAAAATTCCCCTTCGGATAACATATATGAAAATATATTAATTCCGAGGTGGAGCGAATTAGATATTAAAGGACGTTTGTAGCTCGATGTACGTATATGAATCACGGTAATGCGATATGACTCATATATATATATATATATAGTATATTATATATATATTAATAATATATATATATATATACATATATGTATATTTTTATATATATGCATATTATATATATATATATATAATACATATATATCTATATATATCATAGATAATATTATTAAAAATTTAATAGTTATTAATATAATAATATATTAATATAGATAAAGATAGAATTTTATATATATATATCTATATATATAGATATATATTAAATATATATATAAAAATATATATATATGATATATATTTATATATATATATATATATATATATATATAGATATATATATAGATATAGATATATATATATATATATAGTATATATAATTTATATATATAATATATATATATAATAGTAATAGATAGAAATATAGTAATATATAGTAATATATAAGAGCAAATCAGCAGACATTACTTTCTCTGAAGTGACACATTCACTTTACTCAAAGCACGTAACGAAAGCGATTTTTTCTTAACATTTCAACTCTACGGCAATCATTGTTCATTCTCCTTCTAGGAATATTTAACCTTTAATTTAACTTCCTTGGCATCCTAAGTCTAGCAGAATCCCAAATAAAGACATCCTTTGATTAATATTCTACATTTTCACTTGTTTTCACTGCATGGGATTAAAACTCATTAATCTATAATCCACTTTTATTTTTCCACAAAGAATGGAACCATTTTTGCTTATTTTTCTTCTTCCAGTCTTTATTTGTTATTTATCTGCCTTTATACGCGATTATTGCTATTTCCTTTTTAGATCTTAACGTTACCTTCTGTCCTTCCTATAAATTCATCGTGCCTCTTTCGTAAGGAATTTCTTTACTAATTATTTACTCTTTGACATGTTTATATATCCTATACTCCTTCTCACACGACGTTGAGAGATGCATGTTTATTTTCCCTTTCAATTTGTCGTTTCAGAATATACCCATTTGTTTGATTTCTCTTTCTCGTTCCTCCTCCTGTCTGTTTGTCTTGTCTCTAGACTAACGCCTTCTATCCTCCTCCTCCTCCTCACAGGATCAACAAAAGCCCAGGTGTGGCCCCCTAACGAAATGAAGTGTCTCACCTGAGGGCAGGACTCCTACACTGAAAGGGAAGTCGACGGTAAAAATTGCCCTTTGATGTCCCTCGTCTTCAAAGGCGTTCCTTCGCCCACTTCGCCCTTTGCTAAGTAAATGTTGAGTCTGTAGCAGTTGGCTAATTAGTAAGTTTTGTTACTTGGACGAACGTGCGTCTGTTCTATTATTTATTCATTAGCGCTGTCACCTCCTGTGCCTCCGAGGCCGTGCGACAAAGAGGGCCTTTCACAAATTCCGCCATTCGCGTCTTTTCTCCGCCTTTCCTTCTACGAATCTTCGATCGTCCTCAGCCTCTCGTCTCAGAGCTCCCCCCATTCAAGTAGGTCTCCGGTTTTCAGCTCTCCTGGTGCCCACAGGAACCCAGCTAATGCCACAGGAACCCAGCTAATGCCACAGGAACCCAACTGATGCCACAGGAACCCAGGTGGCATCATCACGTACCATTCTCCCACGGGAGGTGATAAGGACACATCCAAACCATCTTCCTTTCATCATGATCTCATCCACATATAGAACGTTGGTCATTTCCACCATTTATTGCGAATTCACTTGCCAATGCTCCATCAATATTATCAGCTTTACATATTCGACGGGAATACCACTGTGGCGTAAGACCTACTATAATACTGATCTGTGGACGTTCTTACATACCTTTCCTTAATGAAAAATGCCATCAGAAAGGGACTTTTGAATTCCATACCTTACAGCTCAGAGGATCTTAAAGCAAATAACTGTTCTGTGCAACACCTGGCCAGTTTGGTCTACCTCTAAGTTTTATCCAAGTTTCTTTCAGCAACCTCAATGTATTGCATCAATACACACAAACACACACGAGCGTATGTGTTTATGCTTAATCGCGCGCGAGAGAACGGGTTTCCATGGCAACCGGTAAGCCATTGCACTGATCAAAAGTCCGGTGTGAAGAGCGGAAATGAAACACTCTTATCAGAACTCGTCAGTGAAATACTTGAAATTGTGTGGGGACATTTTGCAAGCGGTAATGAGGACTCCAGAAATATATTTTTTTTCAGGTTTTTTATTTCTTATTTATCTATTTATTTTTGGTCTTTGTCTTTACGCAAGTTGAGCTTTGGCGAAGCATTCAACACGAAATAAGCAAGCAACGACAATACCCCTAATTATCATTAAGAAGCCAAGGTATAATATTGTAATTTTGATTGTGAATACAGCGTTCTCATATTGTGAAATTATAAGCTTAAGATTAGGAACGAAATCAGCAAGAAAAGATAATAGCGCTAATTATCACAGAAATCTCAGTGGATCATATTTCAGTTCCTAGTGCGAATAAATTATTCTCATGATGGGGGACAGAATTAACTGCAGTCTAGGATATTAAAATGCCTTCAGGCACGATGTTTGTTGCAGTTGTAGTATGCAAGGCGATTGCTACATTTTAGAATACACACGCACGCACGCACACACATATATATTCATATGTGTGTGTGTGTGTGTAATTTATATATATGAAAAGAGAGAGAGAGAGAGAGAGAGAGAGAGAGAGAGAGAGAGAGAGAGAGAGAGAGAGAGAGAGAGAGAGATGAAATTTGCAGCCCACATAGGATGGACAGGATGATATCGAAAAGCAATACAGAATCATTAGCCTATTAACATATGTCGAAAAATTTAATTCTGACGGAGAGTAAAAAAAAAATGCAAATATCCCGTTTTTGTTGATTTTTCTTTTTTAATTGGCACAAATGAACTGGTCTTACGGTTAGCAGTAATTGTCTTACTTGGACGGATTACGCTGGATCTAGTTTGGAAATTGTTGCCTAATTCACGGGGTAGATCTCTCTCTCTCTCTCTCTCTCTCTCTCTCTCTCTCTCTCTCTCTCTGTGGATTATTTTGAATAAACATGAACAGTAGTAACCGCTGATTCGAAAGCCGTTGGATTTTTGTAAAGCCTAATTTCACGTGGTATCTCTCTCTCTATCTCTGTCTCTCTCTCTGTCTCTCTGTCTCTCTGTCTCTCTCCCTCTCTCTCTCTCTCTCTCTCTCTCTCTCTCTCTCTCTCTCGTAGTAGCCATCTTGCTTGGTGAGACGTACCCGCGTGAAGTCAGATTAATCAACAGATATCACAAGTTTAACATACTACGACTAGAATTTGAGAAATATCTAGAAGTGTTCGTGAAACTATCGGTGATAAGATTAGTGTGAAAATAGTAGGATAAAGCGTCTTCTAAGTTAGTTTTATCAGTGTAAATACTATAAATCAGAACAAGATGGCAGTAAGTTCCAACTGCGGGAAGAGGTGGCGTAATTTGGCGTGTTTAGCAGATTCGCAATACGATGAGGTAGCAGGAAGGGAACTGGCATTTCTCATCTATGAAATCAGCAACAGTCCTAACCAAAAAGATACAAAAGCATTCATAGATATATTGAAGGATATAATCCTTCAAACTGGAACAAATCTAATGAAAACATCTTGAAAATAATTGAAGAAGTTCCAAATAAAATCCAAGTGGTCAAGAGACTCATAAAGAAAATATACATAAACCAACATATTCCGACAAAGAAAATGAATAAGGTGAATCTTGTGAATATCCTAATTGATGCATTAGGAAAAAGAATGCCAAAAGCATGCAAACTGTGTAAGGTTTGGTATAGCATAGTCAATCCACAAAACCTAATCAGAAAATGTGCTGCATGCAACATTCTGACCCATCCACAGTGTGCTGAGGTAATACAAGATTTGAGAAAAGATACAAGAATTTTTTGTTCAACATGTCTATCATGGATAGACAATGTTATTAAATCAAGGATTGGCAAATGTTAACGATGGAATGTACAAATAGTTGAGGATGAAGAAGAAGAGGAGAGAAGAGGAAGAAGAAGAAAAAGAAGAAGAGGAAAACGGAAGAGAAGTAAACAAAAATGAAATGACAGAAAAAAATAAGGAAAACAAAGAACAAGATAAAAGTATGGATGCAGAGATACTCATTGATACTACATATGAGCAATAAAGCAGCATACCTACGAAGAAAATAAATTACGATATGACAACAGAAAAGCAAATCCCGAAGAGGCTCTACCCAGATCTACACAATGACGGGAAAGAGGAAAAAATAGACAAGAAAGACAAAATCTGCAACCTTTTGAAAAGAGGGAATTGCAGATTTGGAGAAAGATGTTACTACAAACATCCTAATATATGTCAAAACTATGAAATATATGGTAAATGTGCATACTTAGATGGATATGGGGATGATTGCAGAGATCTGCATCCAAAAATATGTAAAAAACCTAAAAGAAGGAAAAGGATGTAAGTTCGACAAAAAATGCAAATATATGCACCCTGTAGCCAGAATCATAATCAAATAAATAACCAACCAAGTAATAAAATCCAAAATAAGAAAGAAACCAAATAAAGAGAGAAATCAAGAATATCAGGTAAAAGAGAAAAGCAAACCACCAATGAGATATGCAGAGGTGTCAGCAAAAAATTTCAAAGCATCAGCTCCGAAATTCTACTCAAGAGATAATAACTGTATTTATTATGCAAGAGGATATTGCAGAAACGGAGAAAATTGCAGATTCAGACACAAAATGAATAATTATGATGAAGGAAGATCAAATATTATGGAGGAAAAGTTGGATTTTTTAATGTCGAATTTTTCTGGAAATGAAAAAAAAGAACAACATACCAGAAACAGGAAAGAGACATGGGAAAATCCTTATTACTACCATTATTAAATGAAGGAGAAAACACGCAAACCATCATAGTGATGAATGCGCAGGTTTTAGTTACGAGTAACTCAAAAAGAAAAATAGAGTACTTAGAAGAACTAACCCAAAATGAAAAGAAAATAGATATAATGAATATAAGTGAAACCTGGTATTCCCAAGAGACTGGAATGATGATCAAATAAAAGGGTTCCAAACTTATAGATCAGATAGAAAAAATAGGAATCAAGGGGGAACCGCAATATATGGGAAAGACAAAAAACAAGGAAAAATATATGAGAAATATAGTAACTCAGAATGTGAACTAATAGCGGTAGAATTTGAATCTGAAAAATTGATGAACATAGTAATATATAGAGGTCTATATATTACAGACCTCCTAATACTAAAGAGTTTGACTTAATAATTGAAAAAATTGGATGATATATGTAGAAATCACAAGGACTGGACTATTCTCCTATCTGGTGACTTCAACTTTCCTTTCGTAGAATGGAAAGAACGAATAGGAGATTGTGGTTGTACTTATACATATAAAAAAGAGAGTAATAGTAGTGCAGAAGATAAGAGGCAATTTGAAAAGCTATTAGATATGCTACTAGAATACAACATTCAACAAATAAATCACCTGCCAACAAGAAAGGAAAATACTTTAGACCTAGTATTTGTGAACGAGATGAATTATGTTAAAGAAATAATAGTTTATAATGCGAGTATTTCAGACCATAATGTCATAGAATTAACAGTTTCATTCCAAAGCAAGTGAAAATAGAGATAAGCAAGAAATGAAAAAGTGGGAAGGATATGGAAAATACAACTTCTACAGTAAAAATATAAAATGGTCAGAAATTAATGAAGAATTAAACAAAGATTGGGATAACATTTTCGTAAGTGATGACATAAGGGTAAAAACGGAGATATTATATAAAATATTGGAGAAAATAGTGGAAAAATATATACCGAAGAAGAAAAGTAAACATCATTCATGCATACCAAGAGACAGAAGGATCTTGTTCCAGAAAATCAGAAAAGTGGAAAAAAGGTCTTCCAAAAGAAAAAAATGCATGGAAAGTTATAGAACTAAAAAGTAAGATAGAAAATGCAGAACAAAAGATTATACAATCAAAAGAAAATGAAAAACGGGACTTGGAAGAAAAAACCCTATTAAATATCAAGCAAAACCCCAAACTATTATACTCATATGCGAAGAAGATGAATAAAAGAAGAATAGAAATAGGCCCTCTGAGAATTGAAGGGAGATTAACGAATGAAAAAAAAGGAAATTTGCAACATACTGGCAGAACGATATAAGAGAGAATTCACCCCTAGAATAGATAATGAAGATAATGATATAGAAGTAAGGGAAGAAAATAGTGAATATATAGCTGACATAGAAATTAATGAAGCTGATATTGTGCAGGCAATTAATGAAATTAAAAATGGAGCTGCTGCAGGGCCGGATGGAGTCCCTGCTATTTTGTTAAAGAAAGTAGTTCATTCTATCGCAAAGCCACTTGCAATATTATTAAGACAAAGTGTAGATACAGGCAAGATTTATGATGAGCACAAATTAGCATATATCACCCCTACTTTCAAAAGTGGATCAAGACTAGAGGCAAGTAATTATAGGCCTGTGAGTCTAACATCACATATTATGAAAGTGTATGAAAGGGTAATGAAGAAAAATATTATGAAACATTTAATAAAAAATAATTGTTTAATATAGGACAACACGGTTTTCGTACCCGGAAAAAGTACACAAACCCAACTGTTAGTCCACCGTGAGAACATATTCAAAAATGAAACAGATGTGGTTTATCTAGACTTTGCAAAAGCTTTTGACAAAGTAGACCATAATATATTAGCAAAGAAAATTAGAAAACACAATATCGTAGATAAAGTAGAAGATGGTTAAAAGAATTTTTACACACAGAAAACAGATAGTTATTGCAAACGATGAGAAATCGGATGAAACCAAGGTAATATCCGGTGTGCCACAAGGTACGGTGCTAGCTGCAATATTGTTTGTTATTATGATTGAAGACATAGACAGTAATGTTAAGGATTCGGTAGTGAGTAGTTTCGCTGATGACACAAGAATAAGTAGAGAAATTACTTGTGATGAAGATAGGAACGCTCTACAAAGAGACCTTAACAAAGTATATGATTGGGCAGAGGTAAATAGGATGGTATTTAACTCTGATAAATTTGAATCAATAAATTATGGAGACAGAGAAGGAAAGCTATATGCATATAGGGGACCTAATAATGAGACAATCACAAATAAGGAAGCAGTTAAAGACCTTGGTGTGATGATGAATAGGAACATGTTATGCAATGATCAAATAGCAACTTTGTTGGCAAAATGTAAAGCAAAAATGGGAATGTTGTTACGGCACTTCAAAACAAGAAAAGCTGAACACATGATTATGCTTTATAAAACATATGTTCGTAGTCCACTTGAATATTGCAATATGATATGGTACCCACACTATCAAAAGGATATTGCACAAATAGAGAGTGTACAAAGGTCCTTTACAGCTAGAATAGAAGAAGTTAAAGACCTTGACTACTGGGAAAGACTACAATTCTTAAAATTATATAGTCTAGAAAGGAGAAGAGAACGCTACATGATAATTCAGGCATGGAAACAGATAGAAGGAATAGCAGAAAATATCATGGAACTAAAAATATCAGAAAG
>NC_061105.1:16995462-17005462 GCF_015104395.2 Macrobrachium nipponense | reverse complement strand
TATAATATTGCAATATTCAAGTGGACTACGAACATACGTTTCATAAAGCTTAATCATGTGTTCTGCTTTTCTTGTTTTGAAATGCCGTAACAACTCTCCCATTTTTGCTGTGCATTTTGCCAATAGAATTGCTATTTGATCATTGCATAACATGTTCCAATTCAACATCACACCAAGATCTTTAACTGCTTCCTTATTAGTAATTGTCTCGTTATTAGGTCCCCTATATGCCCATAGCTTTCCTTCTCTATCTCCATAATTTATTGATTCAGATTTATCAGAGTTAAATACCATCCTATTTACCTCTGCCCATTCGTATACTATGTTAAGGTCTCTTTGTAGCGAGTTCCTATCTTCATCACAAGTAATTTCTCTACCGAGTCCTTAACTTTCTGTCTATGTCTGCAGTCATAATAACAAACAGCAATGCAGCTAGCACCTTACCTAGTGGCACACCGGATATTACCTTAGCTTCATCCGATTTCTCATCGTTTGCAATAAATAACTGTTTCCTGTTGTGTAAAAATTCTTTAATCCATCTTCCTACTTTTTCCACTATATTATGTTTTCTTATTTTCTTTGCTAATATATTATGGTCTACCTTGTCAAAAGCTTTTGCAAAGTCTAGATAAACCACATCTGTTTCTTTTCAGTTTATCATATTTTTGTATATGTTCTCACGGTGGACTAACAGTTGGGTTTGTGTACTTTTTCCGGGTACAAAACCATGTCCTATATTAAACAAATTATTTTTTTATTAAATGTTTCATAATATTTTTCTTCATTACCCTTTCATACACTTTCATAATATGTGATGTTAGACTCACAGGCCTATAATTACTTGCCTCTAGTCTTGATCCACTTTTGAAAGTAGGGGTAATATTATATGCTAATTTGTGCTCATCATAAATCTTGCCTGTATCTACACTTTGCCTTAATAATATTGCAAGGGACATTGCGATAGAATGAACTACTTTCTTCAACAGAGAGAGAGAGAGAGAGAGAGAGAGAGAGAGAGAGAGAGAGAGAGAGAGAGAGAGAGTGTGTGTGTGTGTGTAAAAGCAACTTTTCAATGATATTGTTCCTAAAATCAGGTGTTCATAACCCTTGAACTTTGGATAAAAAAAAAATTGCTGGAGAAGTGAGAACGTTTATTTTTCTGTTTGTCTTTTCACACCAAAGTGAGTCATAGGTTCATATCTTTGCCACAGATAAAGAAAGCACAGTAAAAGCAGTGTATACATTTCGTTCGGCTTTCTCCAAACCCTTTGAGATTCATGACACCCACAAAGAATTTTGAAAGACGTTATCTCTCTCTCTCTCTCTCTCTCTCTCTCTCTCTCTCTCTCTCCGTTTATTTAGTTGCTTATTTGATTACCTGTAGCTGTTTTCGCTGTTCAAACTCTCTCTCTCTCTCTCTCTCTCTCTTACTGTTTATTTAGTTGCTTATTTGATTACCTGTAGCTGTTTTCGCTGTTCAAACTCTCTCTCTCTCTCTCTCTCTCTCTCTCTCTCTCTCTCTCTCTCTCTCTCTCACTGTTTATTTAGTTGCTTATTTGATTACCTGTAGCTGTTTTCGCTGTTCAAACTCTCTCTCTCTCTAACTCTCTGTTTATTTAGTTGCTTTTTTGATTACCAGTCGCTGTTTTCGTTGCTCAAACTCAATCTCTCTCTCTCTCTCTCTCTCTCTCTCTCTCTCTCTCTCTGCTTATCTGACCACATGTGATTGTTTCTGCAAATCAGACTTACTCTCTCTCTCACTTCCCACCCCTCCATACGAAACCTCTACGCATTCACAACCTACCAAAAATATGACAACCTCACCAGTTCCAATACCCAGGGCCTCACCAACGCAATCCGAAATTCCCTTACTTTCCTCGTTCCCTCTCGTATTAAATTCCCTTGAGAACGACAGTACATTAAAGGCGGGGTACTGCGGGGTGCAAGGGAATTCAATAGGAATTCCAAGCGCGCGAGCGAGCGAGCGAGCGGACGTATACGTGCGGATTCCAGAGAAATGGACGGAATGAAAAATATTCCGTTGAGGCCTTCGGCCTGTAAAGCGTCAATCACCGAAATTGTTGAGCAGATCCTGGCTTTCAGTGTAATACAGAATGCCACGTTGGTTTATATGGAATGACACGTGCATACACAGATATATGTATAAATGTACTGTATATATACACATATATATTTTATACACACACACACACACACACACACACACACACACACACATATATTATATAATATAATATATATATATATATATATATATATATATATATATATAAATATAAAGCGAATGCTACAGGATAATAATATTCAGAAACCTGTACCGAGCTTTCGACTTTACTGAGGCATATATTTTCGACAATACCTCAATATATAACAAAGGTTCGTGCATCATACTGTGATTAAAATATGTATATTTATATATATATACATATATATATATATATATATATATATATATATATATATATTATATATATATATGTATATATATATTAAACAGACAGTGACATTTTATCTACATTAGAAATCCTTCGATAATTATAAAAAAAAATATTTACCATTTTGATACGGATATTTTTTTTCTTAATACGTGTTTAGATATATTATCTTCATGACCAGAGAGAAAATTCGCGAAAAACTGACAAAATCATATAAATAGAATAATTTCATACCAACAGACACTCGACGGTCAACCAGCAATTCAAGATGCCGCCGACACAACCAGAATAACTGGTCGAATTACGTAACCTGGCGACGCCAAAATAGAAAACAACAGACAACGCGTGTCCCACTTTGCTAATGCTCTCTTGAACTGTTGGGGACAAATTCCCGGAAATTCCCGGCGATTCCAGGTGATTCCCGGTAATTCGCGGCAGTTCCTTCGAATGGCTGCGAAACTAATTTCAATTTCTGCCGGGACAAGACGTCAGGGTCAGTCGTTTGGGAGACGAACGAGCAGCGAATTTTAGGAGGTAATTCCTGCTTGGGAGAAAATGTCTTGTCTCCCACGTCTTTAGGGAAAACGCCTAATAATAATAATAATAATAATAATAATAATAATAATAATAATAATAATAATAATAATAATAATAATAATAATAATAATAATAATCAATAATAAGATAATAATATTATAATAATAATATACAGACAGGAGAATGACAAACAGAACAGAGGATGGCACAACAAACCGATGCACGGAAAAACTTTACATACTGTGATGGACACAAAACAATCTTCACATAATATATATATATATATATATATATATATATATATAGATATATATATATATATATATATACACATAAGGTTCATAAAAAACTTTACACGCTGTGAAGGACACAAAACAATCCTCACATAATATCCTACGACAAAGAAACAAATAAGAACTAATTACATAAACAGGTAAATAAGGTCCACGTACACAGACAAACCCATATATCTGGAGATCAGAGGTCACAATTCAGGAAGTAGGACCCTGGAAGAGAGAGAGAGAGAGAGAGAGAGAGAGAGAGAGAGAGAGTGTCTGGATCAAAGAAGCTACGTATGTCATCATCTGGACCATCCTGACCAGAGGTTCCCTTTGCAAAATCAAATCTCCGGAAGAGTTACATTCGTCGAGGGAGAAAAATTTGCTCATGTCCCGAACTCTGTTGATCCCAGGGGTGGGGGCTGGGGGCTGGGAATGGGGAAATGTTGCTCGGGTTTCCAGAAAAGTTTTTCGGTACTGATGTATTTTTGAATAAGTAAATAAAAAAATGATCTATGAATTTTGTCATTTTGTCTATGAACTCAATAAATGTTGTTTGGGGGTTAAGTAAATAGTTTCTGAGTTCCGAAGTGTTTTTGAATAAGTAAAAAAAAAATTATTTATGAATTTTGTCATTTTGTTTATGAACTCAATAAATGTTTTTTGGGTTTCCAGAAAACAGTTTTTAGGTCCTAATGTTTTTTTGAATAAGTAAAAAAAAGATCTATGAATTTTGTCATTTTGTTTATGAACTCAATAAATGTTGTTTGGGGTTTAATAAATAGTTTCTAAGTTCCGAAGTATATTTTTGAATAGGTAAAACAAATTATTTATGGATTTTGTTATTTTGTTCATGAACTCAATAAAATTTTGGGGGTATTCCAGAAAATAGTTTTTTACCGATGTATTTCTGAATAAATGGAAAAGAATATTTATAAATTTTGTAACTTTGTAGTTTATTAACTAAATAAATGTTTTTGGGTTTTCAGAAAACAGTTTTTTTGTACTGATGTATTTTAGAATAAGTAAACAAATTATTTATGAATCTTGTCATTTTGTTTATGAACTCAATAAAGGATTGTTTGTATGAAAATAAATCAATTTTTTCAACCTTGTCAATTTATTTATGAACTCAATAAATGTTGTTTAAATGAAAAAAAAATCAATCTTTTCAATCTTGTCAATTTGTTTATGAACTCAATATATGTTGTTTAAATGAAAAAAATCAATTTTTTTCAATCTTGTCAATTTGTTTATGAACTCAATAAATGTTGTTTAAATGAAAAAAAATCAATTTTCTCAATCTTGTCAATTTTTTTATGAACTCAATAAATGTTGTTTAAATGAAAAAAATCAATCTTTTCAATCTTGTAAATTTGTTTATGGACTCAATAAATGTTGTTTAAATGAAATTTTTTTTTCAATCTTGTTAATTTGTTTATGAACTCTAAATATTGTTTAAATGAAAAAAATCAATTTTTTCAATCTTGTCAATTTGTTTATGAACTCAATGAATGTTTGGGTTTCCAGAAAATAGTTTCTTGGTATTGAAGTATTTTTGAATAAATGAGAAACAGATAAAAAAAACATGTATTTACAGAATTGTTATAACTCTTTATGAACTGATAGATTTTGGGGGTGGGCGGTTTTCAGAAAATAGTTTCTTGATACTGATGTACTTTTGAATGAATTAAAAAAACAAAAAACAAAAAAACAAACAAACAGGAGTTAGTCTGTTATCTACACTATTGATGTAACGTTGTTTATGAACTAAATAAACGCAAGTACATCCTAAAGGCTAAATGACACAATTTAGATATTAGATTTATAAATCTGTGGCGGATTTTAATGGACCAAAACAGTTTAAATGAAGGAAAGACAAAATAATCTCTCCTCCTTCGGTTTGAAAGAAAGAGAGAATAATACGGTGATTTTATTTAATAAAAATAAGGACTTTATCGACAATAATTTTTTATATATTCCAAATATGAGTAGGCTCGGTGATATGAGTATGTGAAAAAGGATTCATTTTAGCTAAAAAAATGTTTTGGTGAAGTATTTCCAAAATAAAAAATGCAAAATAGCATAATAAAAAAGAGAGGTATCGTTTATATGTAAAATGAGTTCTCTCTCTCTCTCTCTCTCTCTCTCTCTTAAGCGTTTCATTTCGTATCTAACTAGACCCTTCCATTTACCAAGTACCAGAATATCTGGTTAACGGTCAAAAGGCACTCAACCACAAAAGGGCTTAAAAGCCCTTGACAGAGGGTCTTTGAACACAGTCTCTCTCTCTCTCTCTCTCTCTCTCTCTCTCTCTCTCTCTCTCTCTGTCTCTCTCTCTCTCTGAGTCTGACTTTGTATCCAGTTGAGGTTGTGAGCAGTATCACAATAATCTGCGCATCTGGTTTTGCAATTAACAAGGAATAAAAACGTTAAAACTTAACCAAATTATACACTGCTATTGAGAGTGAGGGCAAATTATTGCTTACAAAAATACAGAATAAAATGTGTCGAGTATTTTTCAAAGTGTGTATAATCCTGCCCTATTGTGGGGAGATTACCCAACAAAATGAGGTAAAAAGAGCTTAATCTGCTTCTCGTAACCTGCTGCTAATTAGTCTAAATTTTCATCTGCAGAGACTGCATTGCCTGGTTACGTCAAAAGTATTATTCGACTACAAATGATATCAAACGAAAGAAAATTATACATATTCTTACACGTACCTCAATGCCTGATTACATCAACGATCACCTCGAAATAATGAACAAAAATAGCGAAATACGTTCGGTACTTTTTCAATACTGCCACGCAGTTCATCAGGTCGTAAAAGTAATTAAATCCATCAGCAGAAATCCATCATATTTCCATGTCGGTTATCGTGATGACATTAACTAATATGGCTCTATCAGTTACTGTAAAACTCGATTTTTTTTGACATTCTACTATGTGAGATTAATTGCCTTTCTATATCTAGGAATTTTGCTGGCCAAAAGGATAAATTACATAAACCTCTCTCTCTCTCTCTCTCTCTCTCTCTCTCTCTCTCTCTCTCTCTCTCTTTCTCTCTCTCTCTCTCTCTCGATGGAAACTATTTCGTAAGGGAAAGCATACACAATTTCATAGGTAAAATCTTGGGAATTATCAGGGGTTGGTTATTAATTAGGATTCTGGTATTTATTTATTTTTTTATTAATTAAGATCTGTGAAAATATGGGCAATACTGTAAAAAAAATGACGGAAACGATCACGTCGAGGATTGATTAAAAAACGGTGGTATTGCAAATTATTTCTTATGCTTCTAAAACCATATTTTTGTATTTTCTGCTGTGCAATTTAAACAAGGCATGTTATTATTATTATTATTATTATTATTATTATTATTATTATTATTATTATTATTATTATATTATTATTATTATTATTATTGGTACACTTATGTATATTTAAAATATACATGACTGAGGATTGGTTTCTCCATTTCAAGACTCATGCTACAATGAGCATTTATTTTTATTATTATTATTATTATTATTATTATTATTATTATTATTATTATTATTATTATTGAAAGTTATTGCTGCTCCATCAGCATTAATCTTGTAGAGGATCTTCTCTGTCTTTCCTATTGCAGCCCTCTCGTTTGATACTTAAAGAGGTGAGTAACACACCTATGGAAATCATATTCGAGGCGGAAGAGGCTATGAAGAACCACGCACTAACCAGCTATAATCAAGCCCTATCCCGCGACATTGTTATTCAAAATATACGAATAATCGGCAGGACACCGGACTTACGACGCCTATTTGAACTCCACACAAGAGGCTTTTCTCCTAACAACGAATTGAAGAAGAAATACCATCATACCCCAGCCGATTAATACCACCGATGATGACAATCCCGAAGAAGCAAATCGAAATAATACCAGCCGTAACATCACTCAGCTGTCGGCCAATCAAAATTCGGCCCTGTTGACATCACACAGCTAATCAAAATTCGGCCCTGTTGACATCACACAGCTGTCGGCCAATCAAAATTCGGCCCTGTTGACATCACACAGCTGTCGGCCAATCAAAATCAGCCCCTGGTCACATCACACAGCTTGTCTGCCAATCAAAATTCGGCCCCTGGTGACATTGCACAGCTGTCGGCCAATGGAAATTCGGCTCCCGTTGACATCACACAACTGCCGGCCAATCAAAATTCGCCCCGCAGTGACGTCACTCATCCCCCGCACATCCGTTAGGCTGCAGCAACGAAACAATCAGGTCTTGAGACTGGCCCCAGCAACCAATAGGAGACCAGCTCTACATGCTCAGCCAACCATAATTCAGCGTGCGGAAGATCTCCGCTGAACTCTTGGATTATAAGGCAGATGGACTACACACATACACACACACACACACACACACACACACACCATAGTCCCTCACCCACCCTCCGCCAAGATGTCTAGAAGCGGTAGACGAAACGTCACGGCAAGAAACTAATGATTAAAATTATTATGATTATATTAAACTTTCAACCTACTATATACTATGTAATGTCATTAAGGTACGAAGTATAAGCTTAAACATTGTGGGTCTACACCTCACATTTCACTTACTCTACCTTCCAATAAGTATCAACGAGAAGGCTGCAGTAAGAAAGATAGAGAAGAACCTCTACAAGATTAATACCGCCGAAGGAGCAATAACTTTCAATAAGATTTGTTTAAAAGAGGGTCTCCTACCAAATTATTATTATTGTTTTTTTTTTTTTTTTTTTTGCTCTATCACAGTCCTCCAATTCGACTGGGTGGTATTTATAGTGTGGGGTTCCGGGTTGCATCCTGCCTCCTTAGGAGTCCATCACTTTTCTTACTATGTGTGCCATTTCTAGGATCACACTCTTCTGCATGAGTCCTGGAGCTACTTCAGCATCTAGTTTTTCTAGATTCCTTTTCAGGGATCTTGGGATCGTGCCTAGTGCTCCTATGATTATGGGTACGATTTCCACTGGCATATCCCATATCCTTCTTATTTCTATTTTCAGATCTTGATACTTATCCATTTTTTCCCTCTCTTTCTCTTCAACTCTGGTGTCCCATGGTATTGAGACATCAATGAGTGATACTTTCTCCTTGACTTTGTCAATCAACGTCACGTCTGGTCTGTTTGCACGTATCACCCTATCCGTTCTGATACCATAGTCCCAGAGGATCTTTGCCTGATCGTTTTCTATCACTCCCTCAGGTTGGTGCTCGTACCACTTATTACTGCAAGGTAGCTGATGTTTCTTGCACAGGCTCCAGTGGAGGGCTTTTGCCACTGAATCATGCCTCTTTTTTGTACTGGTTCTGTGCAAGTGCCGGGCATTCGCTTGCTATGTGGTTTATGGTTTCATTTTTCTTATTGCACTTCCTACATATGGGAGAGATGTTATTTCCGTCTATCGTTCTTTGAACATATCTGGTTCTTAGGGCCTGATCATGTGCCGCTGTTATCATTCCTTCAGTTTCCTTCTTTAGCTCTCCCCTCTGTAGCCATTGCCATGTGTCATCGCTGGCTAGTTCTTTAGTCTGTCTCATGTATTGTCCGTGCATTGGTTTGTTGTGCCAGTCCTCTGTTCTGTCTGTCATTCTCCTGTCTCTGTATATTTCTGGGTCTTCGTTTACTTTTATTAGTCCTTCTTCCCATGCACTCTTTAACCACTCGTCTTCACTGGTTTTCAGATATTACCCCAGTGCTCTGTTCTCGATGTTGACGCAGTCCTCTATACGTAGTAGTCCTCTCCCTCCTTCCTTTCGTGTTATGTATAGTCTGTCCGTATTTGCTCTTGGGTGTAGTGCTTTGTGTATTGTCATGTTTCCTGGTTTTCTGATCTATGCTGCGGAGTTCTGCCTTCGTCCATTCCACTATTCCTGCGCTGTATCTGATTACTGGCACTACCCATGTGTTTATGGCTTTTATCATAGTTCCGGCGTTGAGTTTTGACTTGAGTATCGCCTTGAGTCTCTGCATATATTCTTTCCTGATCGTGTCCTTCATCTCTTGGTGTTTTATATCCCCTCCTTCCATTATTCCCAGGTATTTGTATCTTGTCGCATCTATGTGTTTGATGTTGCTCCCATCTGGTAGCTTTATCCCTTCAGTTCTCGTTACTTTGCCTTTTTATATGTTGACTAAGGCGCATTTTTCTATTCCAAACTCCATCTTGATGTCCCCAGATACAATCCTTACTGTCTGGATTAGGGTATCTATTTCCTTGATGCTCTTACCATACAGCTTGATGTCGTCCATGAACATCAGTTGGTTGATTCTGTTGCCTCTTTTCTTGAGTTGGTACCCGGCATCCATCTTCTGTAGTACTTTTGTCATGGGAATCATGGCTACTACGAAGAGTAGTGGGGACAGTGAGTCGCCCTGGAAGATCCCTCTCCTGATATTAACCTCTGCTAGTCTTATTCCAGAGCTTGTAAGTATTGTATTCCAGTTGCGCATTGTATTTTTGAGGAAGCTGATGGTGTTTTCCTCTGCCCCATATATTTTCAGGCATTCTATTAGCCATGTATGTGGTATCATATCGAAGGCTTTCTTATAGTCTATCCATGCCATGCTTAGGTTGGTTTTCCTTCTCCTACTGTTCTTCATTACCATTTTGTCTATCAGGAGCTGGTCTTTTGTGCCCTTACACTTCCTTCTGCAGCCTTTCTGTTGGTGGGGGATGGTGTTTGTCTCCTCTAGGTAGTT
>NC_061105.1:16982962-16990462 GCF_015104395.2 Macrobrachium nipponense | reverse complement strand
TGAAGTGATTTTTTGTGCATTTATTCATTTTCTTATTGAAGTGATTTTTTGTGCATTTGTCCATTTTTCTTATTGAAGTGTTTTTTTTTCTGTGATTAATGTTTTTTGCAATTTTGGTATTTTCCACATTTTTCTGTTTTCATTTGCATTCACAATTTGATTAACTTAATTGTTTTCATTAATTAATTGTCGCTCATTTAATTTAATTTATCACTTGTGAATTAATTTGCATTTACTTAGAATTCTTTTCAAGTTCTAGTGTTGTTTAGCACTTGTGAATTAATTTCCAAATTGTAGTTATTGCCTCACACTTCTGAATTTCAACCAAATTAATTTTCTTGATTTTTGTGATAATCTTGATTTAATTTTACTTAATTAATTCAAGAATTAATGAAACTTTGGGTTGTTTTCAAGTAACAGTAAATTTCCCTGATATTGTGAATTTCACTTATAAATTTTGAGTTTGACAATAAATTTTGTTATTTGAAATTTTTATAAGTGTTTTCTTTTTCACCAGTATATTTATGTTTAGGTA
This sequence comes from Macrobrachium nipponense, assembly GCF_015104395.2. NCBI lineage: Eukaryota > Metazoa > Arthropoda > Malacostraca > Decapoda > Palaemonidae > Macrobrachium > Macrobrachium nipponense. The sequence continues at coordinate 16,989,927 of NC_061105.1, read as the reverse complement.
GAAACGTAAAGTGGTAATTGAGCTGTTTTCCTCCTATTTAGTTAAAGTGATTTAGAACCAGGGAAATACAGAGACTTTTGAAATCAAGGAAATACTTAGGCTTCTAAAATTGTTGATGGAGTGATGCCTTTTAATTAATTTAATTACATTTAAGATTACCTCACACCTGTTTTAATGAACTTAGTCTGATTTTCTGCAATACTGGTAAGTTGTTTAAGGGATCACTATTGCCTTTAGAGTATTCAGTCGTATTTTACTTGTGATGAAGGTTCAGGTGTCTGGCTGTGGTGAGGTAACAATTAATGAATGGTAAGTGTAGTAACCAGATACTTGGCACTTCGTCACAATATATATATATATATATATATATATATATATATATATATATACATATATTTATATATATATAATATATATATAATATATATATATATATATATTATATATATATATATATATATATATATCAATAAAATATATAATATATATATATTATATATATATATATAACTATATATATCTAATAAAAGGAGCCCATAAAAACACCAAAATGTAGAGAGAAAAGTACTATATTTCAGAGACTGCTGTCTCTCTCTTCAGGTATATGAATGAGAAAAGTTTACAGAAAAGGTGTATTTATACCAAGAGATCCGTCCACAAGTAAGCCAATTTAGGTCACCCCCGCTGATAATCTTCCTTTAATCTTCTTAAGCGTTGGTTGAATGAAAACTTCGTTGACAACATCTGAGATCCACCCGCCTTTTGAGATGTTCATTACCTGCTTCTCTTTTATTAAGGCCGATTCCATCATTTGACTCTTGTACCGGCAGTTGCTGCTATAAATCACACGTGACAAATTCCAGTTTAATCTATGGTTATGTTCATTTATATGGTTGAAAATAGCCGAGTTCTGTTGTCCATACCTAACTGACCGTTTGTGTTGTATTAATCTCTGGGGAAGTGATTTACCTGTAAATCCGATGTAAGATTGGTCACAGTCCTGGCATGGGATCTCATAGACCCCAGAGTCTTTGGGAGATGTCTTTTGTTGGACGTTAATCAGGGATTTGGCTAAGGTATTTGAGTAGGTAAATGCAAAAGGGTTGGATTTCCCAAGGGTGTGGGTTATTCTCTTAATCGTCTCCAGGTGAGGAATTTTTATTTTATTGTTGGGCGTGTCTCTGGTCTTGTCTTTAGGGGGTCGGTAGAAAATTACGTTTGCTTTTTGAATTGCTTTCTCAATTATATGGTCAGGATACTTTAAAGATGAAAGTTGCTTGCGAATTAGTTCAAATTCTTTTTCCAGGTAATCTGGGGAACAAATTCGTAAGGCTCTTAGGAATAGGTTGCTAGCTACACCTATCTTGATAGTAATGTCGTGATAGCTAAAGTAGTGAATATATGAAAGTGAGAACGTTGGTTTTCTGTATATGGTAAATTTGTATTCTGTCGTGTCTCTGATTATTAAAACATCAAGGAAAGGAATTTTGTTGTCTGTTTCCCATTGACAAAATAATAAAGTTAGTTGAATTATGTGCATCTAATAACGTATTTTCATTCGGGGAATCATTCTACAAGCAAAAATTCGGGTGTAGTATGGGTAGTCCTTTAAGTCCTGTTTTAGCCAATCTGTACATGGAATACTTTGAAACTACAGTAATAAATGCAATAAAACCCAAAAACATGCTGTGGATGAGATACGTGGATGACATCCTAACATTTTGGGATAATAAGTGGGGTAATTTTAATGAATTCCTCTCAAAATTAAACGCATTAGTGCCCAGCATCAAATTTAAAGTTGAATGGGAAACAGACAACAAAATTCCTTTTCTTGATGTTTTAATAATCAGAGACACGACAGAATACAAATTTACCATATACAGAAAACCAACATTCTCACTTTCATATATTCACTACTTTAGCTATCACGACATTACTATCAATATAGGTGTAGCTAGCAACCTATTCCTAAGAGCCTTACGAATTTGTTCCCCAGATTACCTGGAAAAAGAATTTGAACTAATTCGCAAGCAACTTTCATCTTTAAAGTATCCTGACCATATAATTGAGAAAACAATTCAAAAAGCAAACGTAATTTTCTACCGACCCCCTAAAGACAAGACCAGAGACACGCCCAACAATAAAATAAAAATTCCTCACCTGGAGACGATTAAGAGAATAACCCACACCCTTGGGAAATCCAACCCTTTTGCATTTACCTACTCAAATACCTTAGCCAAATCCCTGATTAACGTCCAACAAAAGACATCTCCCCAAAGACTCTGGGGTCTATGAGATCCCATGCCAGGACTGTGACCAATCTTACATCGGATTTACAATTAAATCACTTCCCCAGAGATTAATACAACACAAACGGTCAGTTAGGTATGGACAACAGAACTCGGCTATTTTCAACCATATAAATGAACATAACCATAGAATAAACTGGAATTTGTCACGTGTGATTTATAGCAGCAACTGCCGGTACAAGAGTCAAATGATGGAATCGGCCTTAATAAAAGAGAAGCAGGTAATGAACATCTCAAAAGGCGGGTAGATCTCAGATGTCGTCGACGAAGTTTTCATTCAACCAACGCTTGAGAAGATTAAAGGAAGATTATCAGCGGGGGTGACCTAAATTGGCTTACTTGTGGACGGATCTCTTGGTATAAATACCACCTTTTCTGTAAACTTTTCTCATTCATATACCTGAAGAGAGAGACAGCAGTCTCTGAAATATAGTACTTTTCTCTCTACATTTTGGTGTTTTTATGGGCTCCTTTTATTAGATGGAAGTCTGTTGTTACAGAACATTTTTACCAGTCATATATATATATATATATATATATATATATATATATATATATATATATATATATATATATATAGAGCTAAAAATGTCCTTTAATATCTAATTCGTTCTACCTCGGAATTAATATATTTTCATATGTGTTTAACCGAAGGGGAATTTATTCAGCGATAATAGAATTGCCGGCCGACGGGCACGTACCATCGACATCTTCAATTCCAGGACTGGCAGTGAAGCCTTAGCCAACCCCGCCACCGGTGGCGGGGCTGGCTAAGGCAATTCTATTATCGCTGAATAAATTCCCCTTCGGTTAAACATATATGAAAATATGTTAATTCCGAGGTAGAGCGAATTAGATATTAAAGGACATTTGTAGCTCGATATATGTATATGAATCACGGTAATGTGATATGGCTTATATATATATATATATATATATATATATATATATATATATATATATATATATTATATATATATATATATATATATATATATATATATATATATATATATATATATATATATATATATATATACTATATATATATATATATATATATATATATATATATATATATACACACCCACACACACACACACACGCATCCATACATATTTATATGACATTCATTGTTGTACTGTCACTTTATGGTCCCTGAACATTAAATAAAGCCAACAATCTAAATTTTTATACTTCCGATAATTTTCAATTTCATTCCGAATTGTGGTGAGAATAATTTTTTTTATGAGACGTCATCGTGAAATCGTACACACGAACAAATAGACGCTTGATAAATATCTTAATAATTTAATCATGAACAACTTTAAGAAAATAGCAAATGTAATGAACGCATCTGAATATGAAAGCTTTCCACTGAAACCTAAAAGTTCTTAGTTGTTGCTTCAGCGATTTTCTGCTTTCCGACAATACTCCGAACAGAAATTCATAAGAAAGACAGTGCAACGCCAACCAGTCTCTTGAAGAAGTTCTCTTCTGAAAGGTCATGACGCAATAATATCCCCTGAGCAAAACGGCCTCTTCTTCGTGTCTCGTCTGCAATATTACTATCTTTCTCGTCTTTCTCTTCGACGAGACGGCAAGTTCAAATATTTGTTTGACTTGTGTTTTCCCTTTGCAAGATTTGAGTTTGAGCTCGTACGATAATGGGAATTCTGGGATGGCAAGAGGGAAGGTTGGGAGGTAGGGTGTATCTGGAAATGTGATTGAAGTAAACGCATAGTCTCTCTCTCTCTCTCTCTCTCTCTCTCTCTCTCTCTCTCTCTCTCTCTCTCTCTCTCATCTAGTAGTAGTAGTAGCAGTAGTAGAAAGAACAATTGGAGAGATAATATTAGGAAGATAGACATAGTACCATCAGTGTTACTAATAGCAGTAATAGTAGTACGAAGAGAGCAACTGGACTTACAGCTGTAGGAAGGTAAAAGTAGTAACATCAAGAGCAGAAGAAAGAGTAACTTTAAGTGAGGGCAGTAAGACGATAGGAAGAGCAGTACTGATATTAATATTAGTCATAGTAGCACGTACTACCAAGCTAACAGTGATGCTAGTAAGGTAGAAATACTAATAATATCAGCAGCACTGATATTAATATCAGTATTAGTATCACATACCACCAAACTAACATTGAAGCTAGTGGGAAGACAGAAATACTAATAATATCAGCAGCCACTGATAATAGTATCAGTATTAGTATCACGCACCACCAAACTAACAGTGATGGTATTAGGAAGATAGAATCATTAATAATATCAGTAGCACTGATATTAGTATCAGTATTAGTATCAGATACTACCAAACTAACATTGATGCTAGTAGGAATACAATTCTAATAATATCAAACAGCACTGATATTAGTATCAGTATTAGTATCAGATACCACCAAACTAACATTGAAGCTAGTAGGAAGATAGAAATACTAATAATATCAGCAACAACGATATTTGTATCAGCATTAGTATCACATACCACCAAACTGACAGTGATGGTATTAGGGAGATAGAATCATTAATAACATCAGCAGTAAAAGCAGCAGTTCTTGTGGCATATACCACCCAAACTCCACTATGCAGCACAGGTAAGAAAGCAACCAATTCCTTCGAAATGATCCTGCAGGGATAGCAAACAAAAGGGGGAAGGCGAGCCCCCCCCCCCACCCCCATTGACCTGAGCTGGTTGAATCCTCCATAGAGGCAATCTACATGCTAACGAGCTGCCTAATGGGTGAATCAGCGTCATCAGGTAAGAAGGACTTTCGTGCAACTGCTCACCTGAGCTGCTTGTCAATGTTTTGTATTGTCCTTGTTTCAAGAATTGAGGGTCTTAGATGGCATTAATTATGCTTAGTTTAATAAGACATGTTCACTCATATCCATGTCTTGGAATTCATATTGTCTCATTCACGAGAGAGAGAGAGAGAGAGAGAGAGAGAGAGAGAGAGAGAGAGAGAGAGAGAGAGAGAGAGAGAGAGAGAGAGAGAGACCCTAGATGTCGAATACCAAAGCATCCATATATATATATATATATATATATATATATAATATTTTTATCACATCACCGTGATCCATATACATGAATTAAACTGCAAATGTCCTTTAATATACAATTCGCTCTACCTCGGAATTTATATATTTTTATATGTTAATCGAGGGGGAATTTTTTATTTGATAATAATTTCTTCCTCTCGTGGGTTCAAACCAACGCACAGAGGAGAAATCAGGACTTCAGTGACGCCTTTACCGATTCGGCCAACAAGTGAGTACGCACACAAACACACTCACACACACACACACACACACACACACACACACACACACACACACACACATATATATATATATATATATATATATATATATATATATATATATATATATATATATAATTCCTGCAGAGAACTCTTAGACAACTGTCCCTCCATTTCCCTCTTTCCCGTATCTATTTCATGATTTTATTATCGATGTATATATGCCTCATACATCTGCCTATAAAATCCCTACAGGTATATTTGCCATTAATACTTATTACCGTCTATCTGTCCTTCATTACACATTACCCTTTTTGCATCAGAATGACGACAATTGTCTTCTAAAACTCACAAGACTTCTGCCATTCTCTTGCAATAGTTGCAATGACTTGCTTTCATAACTTCTGAACTTCCATCGTAATGTCATCCATTCAATAGCCAGAACCTTGGAAGGCATGTCCCACACGCTTACATCAGACCTACATTTGCAGTAAACCAGCCACTCATCTATTCTCACATTCCCTCTCCGACTTCATGGCCATCGTCAAAATATACTACAGCCCTTGCTGGCACAAGGCCAGCTTAATCTAAAACACCAACAACAACGGTAACATTAATTGGGATACTTGCTTTAGCCTTAACTGTGCCCCAAAAGAATTGAGATAGTTACCATCCTCATCTGGGCACTAACAAATGAAGCGAATTCCTATACTCTTGAGTCAAAGCTATTTAGATAAGGCTACCTGTGGAACAATTTCAAATGAATTTAACTGGTGATTTCATTAACCTAGTATAGTCCAGAACAGATTCTGCTAAGATAATGAAGAAATTTACATTTACTGTAAATGTCACAGAGAAACACAGTGTCAGTGTCCAAGTTAACAACTTTTTACCATTTGGAATTATTCTAGTCTTTGTAAACTATTGACTGCAACTGCAGTCCGCATTGACATTGAATTTTTCAACTCCTCCTTCAATATTATAAATGACTATGTCATTACATTCCTACCCAAAAACATTCCAAGATTTGACCTCGATTTTTCTTGCAATCATTCAACGGATATTTTCTGAAACATTGACTGTAACACATCAAAGGTAATTTCTTTATTACTCAGAGATTTCCTAATCGGTTTCCTCAATTTGATTTGATTGACTTGTGATATTTTTAAGCTGTCAAGCTCAGCAATGGGGCACTTTCAGCCAATCAGAGCTAATAAGCGCCAAAAAAGTTAAGTATATCTTAGTTTTACCAGACCACTGAACTGATAAACAGCTCTCCTAGGGCTGGCCCGAAGGATTAGATAGTTTTACGTGACTAGGAACCAATTGGTTGCCTAGCAACGGGACCTACAGTTTATTGTGGGATCCGAACCACATTGTATCGAGAAATG
>NC_061105.1:16970462-16977962 GCF_015104395.2 Macrobrachium nipponense | reverse complement strand
TATTCCCCCCCCACCCAAAGAACACACAGAAAACAAGATCCTCCCTCACAAAAAAAAAAAAAAACTACGTTTACCAAATATCTTTGATAGAAAACACAAACACAAAAACCACTCAAATGGGACCAACAAGAAAGCTCTTTTTTTTACCACAACTTTTTTTTTCTCCGGAGAATCGCGATTGTCGCTCAAAATGCAAATGAATCCTGTTGGAAACACCGCAAGAGAGAGAGAGAGAGAGAGAGAGAGAGAGAGAGAGAGAGAGAGAGAGAGAGAGAGTGTATTGCTTAAAAAAAAAATAAAGCAATAACCTCGACCAACATACACGCATGAGCTGTGTTTTATAGTCTCTGAAGAACCCGAGGAAAATGTCTTTGCATTCGAACAACATTTTCTAAATGGCCAAACTGTCTGGCTAAGAAAATGTATATGTATCTCTTTCCTCTCAGTCTTCAAAAGACAGTGTTTTGGCTTTTGTGCCAAACCGTCTGTTGCTTGGATAAATATCCATGTTTCTCATGGACAAGTCGGGGACAGAGAAGTACATTTCATCTTGGCGAAATGTAGTGTTCATTTTCATTAATTTTCATTTTCATTTATATTTTGGGTCATAACTTTTATAAACAACAAATGCTGTCTCTAAAGTTATAACTCTAAGTCATAACTAGAAATAAATAACTGAACTCGAATGATTATCTTGGGCCAAATGATGCAATTTTTCGGGCAGAACTATCGTGACGGGACGGAGTATGTCAATGGGATTAGTAGTGTACCTGTAATAAAACTGGTTAATTGCACCTTTAATAAAACTGGGCTAATTGCACCTTTAATAAAACTGGTTATGTATAAATAATTCAAATTTAATAATCGGCATAATTGCACCTGTAATAAAACTCGATATGTACAAATAATTTTAATTTAATAATCGGGATAGTTGCACCGGTAATAAAACTGGTTATGTACAAATCATTTTAATTTAATAATCGGGATAATTGCACCGGTAATAAAACTGGTTATGTACAAATCATTTTGATTTAATTGCACCGGTAATAAAACTGGTTATGTACAAATAATTTTGATTTAATAATCGGGATAATTGCACCGGTAATAAAACTGGTTATGTACAAATCATTTTGATTTGATAATCCGGATAATTGCACCTTTAAAAAAACTGGTAATGTATAAATCATTTTGATTTAATAATCGGGATAATTGCACTGTCATAAAACTGGTTATGTTCAAATCATTTTGATTTAATAATCGGGATAATTGCGCCTGTAATAAAAACTGGATATGTACAAATAATTTTGATTTAATAATCGGGATAATTGCACCTGTAATAAAACTGATTATGTACAAATCATTTTGATTTAATAATCGGGATAATTGCACCTTTAATAAAAACTGGTTATGTACAAATCATTTTGATTTAATGATCGGGATAATTGCACCTTTAATAAAACTGGTTATGTTCAAATCATTTTGATTTAATAATCGGGATAATTGCACCTGTAGTGCACCTGCAATAAAACTGGTTATGTACAAATCCTTTTGACATAACAACAGGAAATGTTATATATGTTGTGGTGCACAACATATATAACCATTCCTGTTGTTATAAAATGTATATATATATATCTCTTTCCTCTCAGTCTTCAAAAGACAGTATTTTGGCTTTTATGCCAAACCGTCTGTTGCTTGGATAAATATCTGTTGACGAGATTCAATCTCCTGCAATTGCTTACCGTTAATAAGAGAAAATGTGTAATTAACTTGAAAGAAGACAAGAGAGAGAAAGGGTGAAAGGCATCTTCGTCATAATGATTTGAAAGGTTTGAAGATACGTATGCTACTGCTCTCTCTCTCTCTCTCTCTGGTTTGATAATTCAGTTGAAAACAAGAGCCACTATCGTAGAAAATACTGGAATGACTCAGCTGAGTATGTACAAAAAAGCTGGAAAATAATTGATACAGTTTAACGCGTAATAGGCACAATTTTCCAACCATGAGGCAGCTGAGAGAGAGAGAGAGAGAGAGAGAGAGAGAGAGAAGAGAGAGAGAGAGAGAGAGAGAGAGAGCAGTAGCATACGTATCTTCAAACCTTTCAGATCATTATGACGAAGATGCCTTTCACCCTTTCTCTCTCTTGTCTTCTTTCAAGTTAATTACACATTTTCCTCTTTTTCTATGCATTTCTCCCCTCCTTTCTCCTCATATTTCCCCGACAGGAGGGGAAAACCTTTCCCGAACACCCGACCAGTGAACAACGGCAAGCAATTTCGGGAGATTGAATCTCGTCAACAGAAACGAGTCGAGAGGAGAGGTTCATAAAACGAAATTCCTCTCCTCCTCCTCCCTGGCAAAGAACGTCATTGGTTTTCGTCTCTTGAACACTGAGGTGTAAAATGGGGAGATGCCAAGCAATAGGAGAGACAAGACTCGCTTAAACAGCAAAGTTTAGGGTTTCATTGCGTGGCGATGTATTCGCGAAACTGTGTTCCCACGGATGTAAGTTTTTATCTATAGCGTGTGGATGTGATTGTTGGGGTTTCGTAAATCTTGGTCGTTTCGTATTCATTTCAAAATGTCCCGTGCGTAATTAGTGCACAGCTGGTTCAAGCATTCCTATACCTTCACTATATACAGTACACACACACACACACACTCACACACACACACACACACACACACACATATATATTATATATATATATATATATATATATATATATATATATATATATATATATATATATATATATGTATATATATATGTATGTGTGTGTGCGTGTGTGTGTTTATGTATATACTAAAGTATTTGGCACTATGTCGTTCTTTTAAACATTTTATGTGGCATCAGTTGATAATCGAATCACATATATATTTGTAACTTGCATCAACGTACACACACACGCACACACACACACACACACACACACACACACACACACACACACACATATATATATATATATATATATATATATATATATATATATATATATTAGGTGTGTTTATACATATATATAATCACATCAAATCGAGGCCGGAACAATACGAATAATGAAAAACAAAATACCCCATTTAATTCAACCCAGCACTTTTACTCATAACTCGGAACTTAATTACTCTCGCTGACGAATGCAAGACCTTTAAATAAGCAAAAAAGCCACTTGCAATGACTATTAACTTACATCTGTCTAGAGACTTAAGATTCCTTTAAGGTTGATGCACATCAAAGATCTCAGGACTGTTGCCAAGTTTCGCGTCATAAAGTTGACGAGAGTTGCAGTTCATGGCTTCCGCAGACTTTAAAACTAACATGAAACAATTGAGAGGCTTAAAATATTTTTTTTCAAGGTTCAGATGGAGTTATAAGAGAATTAAAGATTTTATAAAAAGTTTACAATCTGAGTATATGAGAAAAATATTGAAAAAGGAAAAATGTTGCGCGAAAAATTATTTTTTCTTAGCTCTTGCGGACCTTATAACTAACTTTAAACAATTCATTGACTTCACATATCTCTTTTTCAAGGTTGACAAGGTCGAGATGGTGTCACAATAACGTTAAGAATTTTGAGTCATAGTTCCAATCTCATTCATTTCAATAAAAATGTTGGAATTGGGGGGATGCAGTGGAGGAAAATCTTGAATGAGTATTTGAGAGTTAATAACTTACTTAAAACAATTGAGAAGTTCAGATATGTTTTTTTTTTCAATGCTGAGATAGTCACTATAAGGTTGAAGGTTTTCTATCCTATTTAAAATTCGGTTATCATTGATAAAAGATTTTTCAAATGGGGGGAAATCTTTAATAGCTCTTGGGAACTTTATAACTATCTCAAAACAATTGAGAGACTTCAAATTTATTTCTTTGCAAGGCTGAGATGGGGTCACAATAGCATTGAAGATATTAAATCATATTTTCAATTTCGCTAATATCCATAACAAAATATTTTAAATGGGGGAAATGCAATAGAGGAAAATGTTTTATTATTATAACCATTATAATCATTTTCAAACGTCCTTTCATATCATCTGTTTTCTTGAGAGATTTATCCTTTGCAAACCAGTGATGAAAAGGAATCAATAATAAAAAAAAAATAATCTTCGTAGAAGATTATACCATATGAATAGAAGGAAAAGGCTTTTGCGAATACACGAAAGAGAGAGAGAGAGAGAGAGCATCCGGATCCATTTTCGTTTAAAGTATTAAAAAAACTGATTATTACTAATGATTTTTTATATGTAATTAGTGGGAGCCTGGCTTGTTCTGATAGAGAGAGAGAGAGAGAGAGAGAGAGAGAGAGAGAGAGAGAGAGACGGCATTTTCCTCTACTTTCTTTTACTTTCCGGTTGATAGATGCAGGTTCTGGCGATATTCTTTCGATATTTCGACAGGGAGTCTAATATCGCTGCCAAGTGTTACCGATAGCCGATATTTACGTGTTTGCCAGAGCAACCAATAATTATGCTGAATGTTTTTTTTCGCCTTCAAATTCCTTCTCAGGTTTCGACATCTGTTTCACAAAGTCATCGTTTCTTGTCGTAGCCTTCAATTTTTGTAAGTTTGAATTTCAAGTCAATGGCCCCTGTGTGGTTGTTCCATGTGAATAGTTTTCACTTACTGAAATAATAATAATAATAATAATAATAATAATAATAATAATAATAATAATAATAATAATAATAATAATAATAATAATAATAATAATAATAATAATAATAATAATAATAATAAGAGTGGGTTAGGCCGTCAATTGACTGGTTAAGCAACATTGGGGCTGGTCAGTCGTTGGATGGGTGACCGCTCTCCTCGGCGTTGATTCCTTGGGAAAGGATCTTTACCATAATTTCCTCAGTCTACTCAGCTGTAAATGAGTACCTATTCCTGATGGGGTAGGGGTCCAGCTATGGATAAATAGCAAAACTCAGCAATGATGGAAAGAAATGAAGGATTAAACGACAACGACGTAAATGGAACCTCTGGCAATAGAGGAGCTTCGTCTGGAAGCCAGGTATTCAGCCCAATTGAAGCGGAAGACGGTCAGGTACTTAGAGGTCGTCATCCAGCAACTGACCACCACAACGACAGTAACCAACAACCAGAGACTGGAGCTACAGAAGTAAACCAGAGTAAGAAATGGACAAGAGAAGAAAATAAGGAAATATGGAGATACTACATCAGAAGCAACCCGACGGAGAGAGGATATAGAAGAAGGTTGGTCAACATCTGGAATGAGAGGAATAATACCCCCCAAACAGAGCAGAGGCTGGCAGACCAAGTAAGGAACATAAAGAAAAAGAACTGGCTCTCCCAACAGAAAGAGAGGAATTGGAAAAGGAAATGACACACGGCAACGAATTACAAGAAGACGAACTGAGAGACGATGCCACAGAAGACGACAGGGATGATGAGGTATCAAACAACGCCACACGAAGAAACACCGACGAAGTAACAGACAGGACGGAATGGATAGAAAAGATCAGACAATGGATGAAGCCAGATACAGAGAGAATAAAGATCCCCTCCATGAAAGCCTACAACACCAAGAAATTAAGGGAGAAAACAAGTGAGGTCAATGAAATAATGAGACTAATACACACCACCAATTTCACAGAAACAAATAACTTGACATATGTAGGAGCAAGATTAATAGCAGAACTGATGGGGATACGAACACCAACACCACCAGCACAACCAACCCAACAGAAACCAAAACAGCAACTGCCTTGGAAAAGGCGCCTGGAAAAGCAAATCATGGTGATGAGATCGGACTTGAATAACTGAAAGAGATGGCAGAAAAAAGGCTAAGAAGCAAGAAAACAAGGGAGGAACTGAACGAGAAATACAAACTACATGAGAGGGGACTAAACAACACAATAGAAGATGTAAAACAGAGGCTCAAGGCCAAAGCACATAAGATCCAACGGTACATGAACAGGAATAAGGGATACCAACAGAACAAACTATTCGGAACCAACCAGAAAAGACTATACAGCCAACTAAGAGGGGAAGACAACCACCAAGAAATTCCTGAAGCTGAACCAAGTAAGAGACTCTGGGAAAACATCTGGAGCAATCCGGTATCACACAACAAACATGCAACATGGCTCCAGGAAGTCAAGGAAGAAGAAACAGGGAGAATAAAACAAAGATTCACTGACATCACGACAGACACAGTCAGACACCAACTAAAGAAAATGCCCAACTGGAAAGCCCCAGGTCCCGATGAAGTCCATGTATACTGGCTCAAAAACTTCAAGGCCCTACACCCAAGAATAGCAGAACAACTCCAGCATTGTATCACAAATCACCATGCGCCCAAATGGATGACCACAGGAAGAACATCCTTAGTCCAGAAAGACAAGAGTAAGGGAAATATAGCCAGTAACTACAGGCCTATCCCCTGCCTACCAATAATGTGGAAGTTACTAACAGGTATCATCAGCGAAAGGCTATACATCTACCTAGAGGATACAAACACCATCCCCAACCAACAGAAAGGCTGCAGAAGGAAGTGTAGGGGCAACAAAGACCAGCTCCTGATAGACAAAATGGTAAAGAAGAACAGTAAGAAAAGGAAAACCAACCTAAGCATAGCATGGATAGACTATAAGAAAGCCTTCGACATGGTACCACACACATGGCTAATAGAATGCCTGAAAATATATGGGGCAGAGGAAAACACCATCAGCTTCCTCAAAAATACAATGTGCAACTGGAATACAATACTTACAAGCTCTGGAATAAGACTAGCAGAGGTTAATATCAGGAGAGGGATCTTCCAGGGCGACTCACTGTCCCCACTACTCTTCGTAGTAGCCATGATTCCCATGACAAAAGTACTGCAGATGATGGATGCTGGGTACCAACTCAAGAAAAGAGGCAACAGAATTAACCATCTGATGTCCATGGAAGACATCAAGCTGTATGGTAAGAGCATCAAGGAAATAGATACCCTAATCCAGACTGTAAGGATTGTATCTGGGGACATCAGGATGGAGTTTGGAATAGAAAAGTGTGCCTTAGTCAACATACAAAAGGGCAAAGTAACAAGGACTGAAGGGATAAAGCTACCAGATAGGAACATTAAACACATAGATGAGTCGGGATACAAATACCTGGGAATAATGGAAGGAGGGGATATAAAACATCAAGAGATGAAAGACACGATCAGGAAAGAATATATGCAGAGACTCAAGGCGATACTCAAGTCAAAACTCAATGCTGGAAATATGATAAAAGCCATAAACACATGGGCAGTACCAGTAATCAGATACAGCGCAGGATAGTGGAATGGACAAAGGCAGAACTTCGCAGCATAGACCAGAAAACTAGGAAACATAGGACAATACAAAAAGCACTGCACCAAAGAGCAAATACGGACAGACTATACATAACACGAAAAAAAGGAGGGAGAGGACTACTAAGCATAGAGGACTGCGTCAACATCGAGAACAGAGCACTGGGGCAATATATGAAGACCAGTGAAGACGAGT
>NC_061105.1:16962962-16965462 GCF_015104395.2 Macrobrachium nipponense | reverse complement strand
TAGTCAAATTTCCAACTTCCTACCAAACACTGGGACAAAAGGGAAGTGGAAATAAAAAGAAACGGATTCGAGTTGACACTCTTTGTCGTCAGAGGAAAAATGCAACTCGTTTTTTTTTTTTTTTTTTTTTTTTTTTTATATAAAATAAATATCTGACAGGTCACCACCGCGCCTGAATGCTTTCGGAGTATTTTGTTCAGAAATAAAAAATCCCGAAAAGTATTATTACGAAATAAAGATGGAAATGGGAAAAAGGGTTTGAATTTTGTTAGTGAGTTGTATATGTACACATGCATCTATATAACATATATATATGTATATATATATATATATATATATATATATATATATATATATATTATATATAATTTATTGCTTGTAGCTGTATTCTTTTACGTTAACGTAACGTTCGCAGTGGTTTTGCTCAGTGATTCCTCCTCTTGTTGTGAATTACCTAACTATCGTGTTAACGATTGTTTTTATTTTGTTTTCGAGTTGGAATGGAACTGTAGTGCAGTGAGTGGAGGCCGGCCTAAGACAGTTCGGGCCTGTATAAGCTTCTGGACGTACGCTCTTTTGTTGGCAGCCTTCTGGAGATTTTTCTTACGCCTTTTCGGAGGAATACTCCGACGGACCTCCCTTCCTTGGAGTGGGTTTTTCCGTAGATGTGCTGGGAGCCATCTACGGCGTATGTGCATTGTGGAGTTAGATCACAGCTGTGATATCGCAGGTTATCGTCACTTGCGACGCCTGATTCCCGCCGGAGGATTTGGCGGAAGACGTGGTCGTCGCTGTCCCGCCACGTAGGAGGCGTTACGCCAACCACTGTCCCTGTCGTTCTTCGCTGCTTGTCCAGGAGAGCTAAGGGCTCGTGAGGAGGCTCGTAGGGAAGCAATTGCCAGGTAAGAGGTGATTATCCTGTGTTGTCCCTCGGAATTGAACTCGACCCCCTGGGTCTACTGGACAATTTGTGAGCTCCCCCGTATAGCTGCTGGGGAGGTTGAAGCGACCTCCAAGAAACTCCTGTGCACGTCTTTGTAACATAGAATTTAAGAACTATTTAAGGTTAATTGTATCTATTTATATTTGTATATAATATATATATATATATATATATGATAATATATATATATATATATATATATAATATATATATATATATGTTGTGTTGAGTTAGGGGTATTTGATATTTATTGCCCCTCGGAATGGCTATTTGAATTAGTTTTAAGTTTAATACCACCGCTGTTACGTAGGAGGTTTAAGGCTTTCCTTACTTTATTTTCTCTGGACTTTCTTCCTTCTTTCTTATAGATGTAGGATAGTGGTTTAAAAATTTTATTATTGGGCCCGTGTTATGATTATTTGAGCCTTTGGCATATTATGTCCCTTTCTTTGTCTTTGTTAGGGTTCAGCTTCGTAGTGATAGAATCCTTGCCCGAGGCTCCGTTATTTTTACTATTTGGTATTTTGTATATTTATTGAAGTTTTACTCACAAGGCTGATTTAGTATTAAGTGTACTTTATTATTAAATATTGTTGATTTTATTCTTGTTTGTGTCCACAATTCCTCTTACCGTGTACTTTCTTACCGCCTACGATCCCCGTGTAGTAAAGTATAAAGAACTGTATTACGGCCAATATATATATATATATATATATATATATATATATATATATATATATATATATATATATATATATATATATATATATGATATATATAAAAATCCACAGTTTATATAACACTCCAGTAATAATCAAAAAGACCATACAGGAGAGAGAGAGAGAGAGAGAGAGAGAGAGAGAGAGAGTACAATAATACTTCATTATCTCACAAATCAGCCGATATCCTACCATTAAAAACGTTGGCAGCAATATAGACTTTTTTGAACGTTTCAGAATTCCTCTAATCCCTTAGCCACGAGGACAGACCTCCTTCTAGACGTGTAAGTGTCCATATCCTTCGTTCAATACACCTAGCATCCTACAGGATACGCTCCATCTTCTAGGATGATTTGGATTCAACTCAGAAACATTGGTGCGAGTTTTTTTGTTTTTTTTTTTTTGTATCTCTCTCTAAAAACGTTTTTCTTTTGTGTGTTGTTGTTTACGTGAGACAGCCAACGTTTCTGCCAGAATACAAAGAAGCCTGGACCCTGACGCATATGAAAGATGAAGTACCATCTACATATACGCGAGCGCCCACGCTCTCACACGTCAACACAAACAACTTGGACTCGATGGTTAAAAAGATGTAACTTTCTCATAAACACAAATGTACATATACATACATATATATATATATATATATATATATATATATATATATATATATATACATAATATAATATATATATATATATTATATATATATATATATATATATATATATTAATATATATATATAATATATATATAAATGAATAATTCTTTACACGTTTGACATTTTGTACATTCACAGAATATTCAACACTACATAGCGTTTAATATCCAGTTCACT
>NC_061105.1:16953107-16955607 GCF_015104395.2 Macrobrachium nipponense | reverse complement strand
CGACACTGAGTCACCCAAGAGGCCTTTTCATAATCTCTCTCTTTCTCTCTCTCTCTCTCTCTCTCTCTCTAGTTCATACGTTACCAGTCTCTTTTTCCAATCGTGCCCTTTCTAGTTATTCATGAACTATGACCTCTTACGGAAACAGAGATTATCCTTCACGTCGAAGGTTAGACGTACAAGCATGCAACCCCACAAACAGACACGTGATGATGGAACTTACAAAGGCAGAGTAACAGGATCTGAGCAACAAGATCTGACTAAAAGACACATTTGTAAATAAAGAACCCAAAAGCGGGGATTTTATCATTAATGAACCGTTATACTTGTATTTCAATCATTCACTGAAATATTTATTGAATCATTTGTTAATTCATTCATTTTTTTAATAAGTGACGCCTTCATTCTTTCTGTATTTCCCAGTATCTCCTCTTACTGCTTTCGAATGAGCACCATAATATTCTTTGGAAGCTGGAATTTCAAGTCGGTGGACCCTTGTTCCATAAGAATAGAATTCATCTTCTGACTAATAATAATAATACCATGGTACACCAGAGTTGAAGAGAAAGAAAGGGAGAAAATGGATAAGTATCAAGACCTGAAAATAGAAATAAGAAGGATATGGGATATGCCAGTGGAAAGGGGACCCTCTTTCAAACTAGTCTTATTGAAAGATATTGGTGCATCAGCTGCATTTAACTTGTGTCACTTTGTTGTGATATTTTATTCTTAGTATTTTATTTTATTATTGTTTTGTATTAAATTTAAGTGTTTTTGTGGTGTTTCATTTTCCCCCATGAATTAATTATTGCACTCTTGATATAATTTGATAGCTATTCCACTGATTGTGGACTTAGCTTGTGGTTGTGAACAGATTTTGGTAAGCAAGGAATTTGATTTTTAGTAACGGCGAAAAAGGACCGTTACACTTGTAAATAGTCATCTCCACTGTTCTAATAATTGCTTTCTCTCTGCTATATAGAGAGAAGACTATTTACAAGTTAAATGCAGGAATATCTTTCAATAAGATTTATAATTATTATTATTATTATTTTATTTATTTTTTATTTATTTATTTTTTTGCTCTATCACAGTCCTCCAATTCGACTGAGTGGTATTTAAAATGTGATGTTCCGGGTTGCATCCTGCCTCCTTTGGAGTCGTCCACTTTTCTTACTATGTGCGCCGTTTCTAGGATCACACTCTTCTGCATGAGTCCTGGAGCTACTTCAGCCTCCAGTTTTTCTAGATTCCTTTTCAGGGATCTTGGGATCGTGCCTGGTGCTCCTATGATTATGGGTACGATTTCCACTGGCATATCCCATATCCTTCTTATTTCTATTTCCAGATCTTGATACTTATCCATTTTTTCCCTCTCCTCTGGTGTCCCATGGTATTGCGACATCAATGAGTGATACTTTCTTCTTGACTTTGTCAATCAACGTCACGTCTGGTCTATTTGCACGTATCACCCTATCCGTTCTGATACCATAGTCCCAGAGGATCTTTGCCTGATCGTTTTCTATCACTCCCTCAGGTTGATGCTCTTACCACTTATTACTGCAAGGTAGCTGATGTTTCTTGCACAGGCTCCAGTGGAGGGCTTTTGCCACTGAATCATGCCTCTTTTTGTACTGGTTCTGTGCAAGTGCCGGGCATTCGCTTGCTATGTGGTTTATGGCTTCATTTTTCGTATTGCACTTCCTACATATGGGAGAGATGTTATTTCCGTCTATCGTTCTTTGAACATATCTGGTTCTTAGGGCCTGATCTTGTGCCGCTGTTATCATTCCTTCAGTTTCCTTCTTTAGCTTTCCCCTCTGTAGCCATTGCCATGTGTCATCGCTGGCTAGTTCTTTAGTCTGTCTCATGTATTGTCCGTGCATTGGTTTGTTTTGCCAGTCCTCTGTTCTGTTTGTCATTCTCCTGTCTCTGTATATTTGTGGGTCTTCGTCTACCTTTATTAGTCCTTCTTCCCATGCACTCTTTAGCCACTCGTCTTCACTGGTTTTCAGATATTGCCCCAGTGCTCTGTTCTCGATGTTGACGCAGTCCTCTATACTTAGTAGTCCTCTCCCTCCTTCCTTTCGTGTTATGTATAGTCTGTCCGTATTTGCTCTTGGGTGTAGTGCTTTGTGTATTGTCATATGTTTCCTGTTTTCTGATCTATGCTGCGGAGTTCTGCCTTCGTCCATTCCACTATTCCTGCGCTGTATCTGATTACTGGCACTGCCCATGTGTTTATGGCTTTTATCATATTTCCGGTGTTGAATTTTGACTTGAGTATCGCCTTGAGTCTCTGCATATATTCTTTCCTGTCTCATCTATGTGTATCCTGTCTCATCTATGTGTTTGATGTTGCCCCCATCTGGTAGCTTTATCCCTTCAGTTCTCGTTACTTTTTGTATGTTGACTAAGGTGCATTTTTCTATTTCAAACTCCATCCTGATGTCCCCAGATACAATACCTTACAGTCTGGATTAGGGTATCTATTTCCTTG
>NC_061105.1:16898107-16945607 GCF_015104395.2 Macrobrachium nipponense | reverse complement strand
CAACACCGGATGTCCTTCATACATTAAGAAGTCTGATAAAAGTAAATAGAAAATTTATCTAATTCTTCAATACTGAGAAGTATCTATCTCATCACAGTCTTCGCATAAATTACAGAAACGACCAAAGTTCCAATACTGCGGAGACTCAGAAATCCATCGACATATGCTATTCCATTCATCTTGCTTTTTCAGTTCTTAAAAATCTCTTACGAGGTCTTTCCGGGTAAGAAAAGAGTCAATTACCAGCTCTTTACACAGAAATTTACGAAGAATATCTCAGGACTTTCTTGAAAGTTTAATTCAATCCGTGAAGTTTTAATCAGATCGGTCAAAAACCCAGAATCTTAATTGCAAACGAAGGACAAACTCCTTTTGGACTTCGTGTAAGTATTTTCCCTGTCATCTCGATTTTGAAAATTGATCATCAGATTATGAGGAACGTGAACAGGTCGTGTTGGATGGAGTTAAAATAATCATAGAAAACTAAGGAATATTATGCACGATTTTCAAAATATTTTATACACTTTTTATACGCTTTGTATATACTAATATAAATATAGTATATATAATATAAAAACACTGTATCGGCTTCTCAGTTGTCAACAGAAGGATCCAGAGTAATTCTCTTCTTCATCAAGACGAAATACATTTGTTGAAATTCTCAAACCTTTGTAAATATTGCAATAAATATATTTAACTTTGATGAACAACAGTATTACTGTAATCCTTCTATTGATAAATAAATAAACAAATAAATAAATAAATAAATAAACAAATAAATAAATAAATAAATAAACAAATAAATAAATATACAAACAAATAAATAAATAACAAATAAACAAATAAATAAACAAATAAACAAATAAATAGACAAACACACAAATAAACGAATAACAAATAAATAAACTAATAAAGAAACAAACAAACAAACAGACAAACAAACAAACAAACAAATAAATAAATAATTATATATATATATATATATATATATATATATATATATATATATATATATATATACTTTTTGCAAATTCTTGTCGAAATTACACACACACACACACACACACGTATACATATATATGTGTATATCATTTCGACAAGACTTTACAAAAAAAAAGAAAAAAACACCTTTAAACTGTCTAAAATATCAATTCCCCGAGAGAAAACAATCAAAAGCCACAAAGGCTTTGGTAGTGAATAGATCTCGGTGTTTCCAGGGACAATAATACGAACATGTTCCGTCTTCCGTTTAGGCCTACGAGAGGCAATTTCCATTTTGGTGATTCATCGCTTTGGAATCAACACAAGAGGACGTTAATTAAAGCGACTTCTGTCCGCGGTGTCGTGTTGCGAAACTCATCATAAGCTTTGATTTTCTCTCTCTCTCTCTCTCTCTCTCTCTCTCTCTCTCTCTCTCTCTCTGCATACACTTAATATGCTTGTTTCTCTACGTGTATATTAGGATGAGAGTAATTTTGGCATTTATAAATCTTATACCCATTCAATGGCATATAGAAATATGGCCACCTATGATCACCACCCACCCTCCCACCGGCCCCCCTACTCTCTCTCTCTCTCTCTCTCTCTCTCTCTCTCTCTCTCTCTCTCAGAGAGAAACATTTCATCAGCCTACCTTCTTATATTAAACACAGGAATTCCGATATTAACTGCAGCTTCGCCAGGGTCTTATTGCACTTTATCTCCGTGGGATCTGAATCATCACTAATAATAACTGACTGCATAAAAAAACCCAGTTTACATAATTAGCCTTAGACTACACGCACAAATCCCAGTGTTCTGCCTGCAGCAAGCAATGTGGCACACACAGACGGCAGATCTGCATTTCGTAATGACTGATCTGTCAATTTTTTTCCATTTTTTTTTATTTTAGGATTTCTGTGCTCGCATCTGGTTTTTGGGCTATCGAGTCCTGTTGTATTTTCTTATATATCTTTTGTTTTCTTAAGGACTTTCCCGGTAAATGTGTCATGATTCATCGTGGAATATTTATACAATTATTCAAGAGATGGCTGTGGTGATATTGCATGCAATGGATAGCATCATTAATGGATACAGCCTTCGCAGATTTGCTTGATTTTGCAAAAAATACGGAAATCATTTGCTAAAATAAACATCATTTACAAAGTACATGAAAAAGGAAAATAAATAGTTAAATTGATAATAATAATAATAATAATAATAATAATATAATAATAATAATAATAATAATAATAATAATAATAATAATAATAATAGAAGATACTTTGGATTAGAAAAGGAACTAAACTCAATATATATTATATTATATATATATATATATATATATATATAGTATATATATATATATATATATATATATATACATATATGTGTGTGTGTGTGTACGTGTATGTATGTGCATGTGTGTGCGTATAAAAATCACGAAAAAATTTCTTATATAAACCTAGATTTCATATTTCATCTCAACTCAAATATCATTAAACATGCAATTTTTTTTCACTCAAGGCTTTAACAATTAATTTTTTTTTTATATAGTAGTACATAATTCTACCAAACATACATTTAGTATAAAATAAACACTCATGCTGAATAGAATAAAAGATTTTTAACAACATCCTGCTCCCCTGGATCACGACAGTGAAACCCCTTCTACTTTATAGAATGTCACAAGCACCCACACACACACACAACACACACACACACACACACACACACATCTTATCTGCAGTGCGTCGAACACAGCCGACAACTTTCAAGAAAAAAGTTCTGGCAGGCAACCCTATTAATCCCGTTCCCGGATGTTCTGACGCGAATCGTACAAGTCGAAACCTCGTCTTTTCAGAATTGCAAGACACCTCTTCCGTCTGAAATGTTTTTAGAGTCTTTTGTTGCGTAACAAATACACAGAAGGTTTCGTTCTATAATACCCCGTCAGATTTATCAATTCAACTTTGCAATACATTTCCCTTTTTGATGTTTTCCATCTGGATGCTTCGTAGGACATGAAATGAAGGTTTATTGTTATTGGGAAAAATGGAGATCTATTTTTGAATAGAATGATATTTTCTAGGGATCGTCGCTTTGAGGTTTGTATCGAATAAAACTCAATCATTTTCATATGTTGTGCAACTTGTTTTCTTATTTATTTATTTTTATTTAAAATCACTTAACGTCACCCAATCTTCTGTTTGGAAACATTGAATGTGGTTGCAATGAAGCGTAAGAATAATTAATAAATACTTGACGAAAGAAACACTGAAAAATAATATAAAAGATAAAACTTCCAATATTTAACGTCCTTTGAAGCATTGCGGAGCTGTTTATCGAATAATTTCACTCTTTGATCTCTCGGTAAGATTTGCAAAGTGTAAACATTTGCAAGACTTTTATTGCCAAAGAAAATTCCTGGTCATAACAGACACGGGAATTTACAGGTGCCAATTTTGAGATGACACGTCTTCCAAAGCTCTGAAATATTATTATAGCAATATGGCTGTCTTTAGTCATCTAAATTTTATTTGCTATCTATTACATATGCTATATAATATATATATATATATATATATATATATATATATATATATATATATACCTTGACTGTACAGTCAATTTAAAAGATACATATCTAAATAGCTTTTCTCAGTGACCTGCTTTATAAATTATTCAGATTAGTATGAAATCATTCTATGCTGAAAAAAGTTCCATTCACACTTGAAGCAAGCACAAAAGCACGTACATCTACTTAATACAAGTAGCTCCCCAACACCAACACCCTGGCCCCCAAACCCTGCCCCCCCCCCCCTAAAAATAAAAAACAATATTTGTTAATGTCTGCATGCTGCTTGCTATTTACAATTTACAAACACACGGTAGTTACTACATACCTATTCTGTATACAAGTTATATAGCATTGGGTTGGGGGAGGCGGTAAGAGGTTATGGAATGGAGGAGGGGGGAGGGGGAGGGGAGGTGAGCCTGGGATAGAAGGTGAGGGAGGGAGGGGGTGTTCGAATGGGGTGGGGTCCCATTGAACATTGCCGAAAAACTGTTACTGCAAATGGCCGCCATGATCTTTCTGTTCAAAGTTGCCAAATAGGAATTTCTCGGTGGTGTATTTTTTTCTGCGTTTGTCTTTTGTTTGCTATTGCTTTTTTTTTTTTTTTACTTATCGAACTGTTCAGGGAAAAACTTTATTTAAACAACAACCGATGAAAGCTATTCGGAAAGCGTGTGGCCAACGTTACCAGGGATAAACAAATATTGTAAGCAAATGTTGTTGTTTTCTAAAATGGCATCACAAACTCAAAACTCTCTTCTCCTGACTTTTTGAAAATAAATGAAAAACATAATAATTTTTTTAAAAGAAAGTACTCTTCTGCAAAAGCCCCCTATGAATATGAAGGATACCTTTGTTATTATTATTATTATTTTTTTTTTTATTTATTTTTTTTTTCTTTGTTCATCACAGTCCTCCAATTCGACTGGGTGGTATTTATAGTGTGGGGTTCCGGGTTGCATCCTGCCTCCTTAGGAGTCCATCACTTTTCTTACTATATGCGCCGTTTCTAGTTATTATTAGTTATTAATTTATTATTATTATTATTATTATTATTATTATTATTATTATTATTATTATTATTATTATTTTTTTTTTATTTTTTTTTTTTTTTGCGAAACACCCTACGTTTATAAAGCAAAAATGATTTGTTCTTTAGGTCGTGTATTGGTAAAACCTCCCTACGTTTATAAAGGATAAATTTTAAAACAAAAATAATGCTTTGACAAAAATTCCCTATGTTATTAAAAGAATTATGTTTTGTTTTATATTAATGCTTTGGAAAAATCTCCCTACATCTATAAAGGAACAATTCATGAAAAAAATATAATGTTTTGGCAAAAACTTCCTACGTTTATAAATCAAACACTCACTAAAAACGTAATGTTTTGGGAGAAAAACCTATGTTTATAAAACAAATATTGTTTTAATGTCAATGTTTTAGTAGAATTTTTTGTTTAAAGTAATATTTTGACAAGGCCTCCCTACGGATACGAGAGAAACATTATTTAAAAAAAAAGAGCTTTGGCGAAAAACTCCCCAACGTTTATAAAGACTAGTTTATTTGATCAAAAGCGTCAGACCATGACTTTCGCAAATTTGTGTAACTTTCCCTTCGTTATCTGTAGGTTAAAATGACCTACACCTTCGGAAGAATATTGCTATGAATTCCCTTCTCCCCAAACATAATTAATTGAGGTTTTAGTCTTTTTTTTATCAATAATAACTACACACCTTACCATCTTGCCTTACCTCTATTTCCCATTTGATTAAGTGCGTGCTATTCGTCTTACACATAACCGTCACCTATACTCCATGATGACGTCGCTTTATGTCGACGTCATACCTGTGGTCTTTAAACAAAGACGGATCGACTTTTTAGATATTAAGCAAATTTTATTTTGGTTGTGAATTTTGACACTGATGTCTTTTCTATTTGTTGTTGTGTGACTTCATTTTTGTGTTTTTCTGTTTATGTGATATGCACTATCATATATATATGTATATAGTATATATATATATAATATATATATATATATATATATATATATATATATATATATATATATATAATATATATATATATACATATACATATATATATACATTATATATATATATATATATATATACATATACATATATATATACATATATATATATATATATATTATATATATATATATATATATATATATATTATATATATATATATTATGTATATGTATATGTATACATACATACCTACATACATACACATACATACATACATACATACTCACTTGACAAAGAGCACGCGACCCGTTTCAATACCCACTATAAATGAAAAACTTTGGACAACTCAGTTACTAGCAAAAATAACTGTGCCGAAGCACTTGATATACAGAACACGCATTTAAGACCACTAAATTCTTTGCTAATGTTCGCTCAGTCGTTAAAACGTCAGCTTGTCGCAATGGGTGCTCGTTTTGTCTGTCACAGGCCGGAAACGTTTGTAAGGATATATAGCACACACACACACACACACACACACACACACACACACACACATATATATATATAATATATATATATATATAATATATATATATATATATATATATACAGTTGTCATTTGCTTGTAACTCTGGACAATTTTCAGTTGAACGTCTGGTTTTAAGTAAATTTCTTACGAGTAATAAAGGGTAAATGATAGACATCCGTGGAAAGTTAAGTCGAATAAAGGTAGGTCTCTGTAATCGAAAATAATATCCGGGGAAATGTTGATTACATGCAAAAGCAAACATACAAATTAATAGATAATTAAATAAATAGATAATTAAATAAATAGATGATTAAATAAATAAAAAGATAAATAAATAAATAAATTTCTAAAGAAATAATAAAAGTCTGCTAACAATTTAGAATGACTGATCCATTAGGCTAGAGAAAAATAGATTAACTCATAAAGTGCAAGTAAAAGCTTAAGCTGAATAGTTACGCTCTGTGAATAACAGCTTAAGCTGACTTGTTACGCATTGCGGGTAGCAGCTTAAGTTGATTAGTTACGCTTTACGAATAGCAACTTAAGCTGGCTCGTTAAGCATTGCGAGTAAAAGCTTAAGCTGACAAGTTACGATTTACGAGTAGCAACTTAAGCTGACTCGTGACCCATCGCGAGTAAAAGCTTAAGCTGACTAGTTACGCATTGCAGGTAGCAGCTTAAGCTGACCAGTTAAGCATTTCAAGTGGCAGCTTAAGCTGACCATTTACGCAAGTCAAGACGATTTATTTTTCTTTTATCTAAATCAGCTTCGATTTCGATTTCAATCTGGTGACACTGTATCCCAATCTTATAGGAAAAATGACTGTATATCTCTGTAATGTAGGGCGATATAATACTCCATCTCCAGACTGCGGTATCAAGGTATTGTGAGATCTAGATAAAACCACAACAAAACTGGAAATGTTACAAACATGAACATTAAATTTCATTGGATGATTCCCGATATGTCTTGTAATAGCAATGAACGAATGACCCATAAAAAAAACTTAAATAAGGATTTTTACTGCCACGTGGATGACGATCACATCCCGCTGTTGATACCCACATTACAAAACCTTTCAAAAGCGAAGAACATTGAAGTGTGCAAAGACTTTACGACAAAGACAAACGCACTAACCGTTACAGTGAAGGCAAAGATTGACCTTATAGGACGAACGACCATCTGCCGAAAGTATGAGAAGGCCTTACAGGCCATAAATGTTAGACATAGTAAATTCTCCCATAGAAGAAGTAATAAACGAGAATGACAGTAAAGACATAGGGTGATCAAAATCTTATTTTACGGCTTTATCTTTGCCCTTCTTGTTACGCGTTCTTGAGCACAGCTGCGCGAATGAGAGAGAGAGAGAGAGAGAGAGAGAGAGAGAGATGCTTTCACGGCCATCATCATTGTTCTTCCTGTTACGTGTTCTTGAGTCTAGCTGTGGATGAGCATAAAACAGAGAGAGAGAGAGAGAGAGAGAGAGAGAGAGAGTACTGTCACAAGAAGGGTGAAGGTGATAATTGATAAAACGAATGACCTCACAATTATACCTCACTTTCATCACCATCAGAAATACCTAAGCATGACCTAAAGCATTAACATATTCCCCATTACCCCTAATGCTACTATTACTATAATTCCTGGTGTTCCTATCACATAACCAGTTCCAGATTCCTACAAAGGCATCCTGACACCTATAACTGCCTATCTTTTCCAGCAGTATCCTATCCTACGTTATTGGAGACTGCTTAGAAGATCACCTTAAGCCCGGTTACTCGCAAATGGCCTGTGATGATAAGAAGACTACTAGTAGTCCCCTCGATCGGAGGGCGGCGCTTGTAGGGATGGTGGTATTCTCTCTCTCTCTCTCTCTCTCTCTCTCTCTCTCTCTGAAGTATACAGGCTTACCAGCGCAGTGATTGCTGAAACCATTCTTCCAAAGAAAAATGAATGACGAATGCAATTGAAATCCAATCTCTCTCTCTCTCTCTCTCTCTCTCTCTCTCTCTCTATCGCTCTCCTTCTCTCCTCTCTCCTCTCTCCACTCTCTCTCTCTCTCTCTTTCATAGGTAGGTAATCATGAACAAGTGACTGTCACAAAAATCCTAATACCAGTTTCCATTTCGATTAAGTAAACATTATCAATATATTCGAATTTTTCCTTATTGGTGAACAGCCATTGTTGACAATTCGCTATATAAAAAAACCTCTTTGAAACAAAATATCGACTTAACATAAAATAAAGAGAGAAAAAAAACACAAGAGACACTCCAATTATGAAAGTTTCCCCTAAGTGACAAAAGGTCTTCGGACAATCTCGAAACTTCGTTTCAACTGTGAAACAGGATTACGGTTCAAATTCTCGCCATCTTTGGAAGCTGACACAGCTACTATCGAAAGGTGGTTAAGTAAAGTTTTGCACGACCGGTATCTTACAGTTTTGGATCTCGCCTGCAATTAGGAGAAAGAAACACAGACACGCACACACATACACACACAGACACAAACCTATATATGCGCATTAAGCTATAAATGTCGTTTAATATCCAATTCGCTCTACCTCGGAATTAATATATTTTCATATGTGTTAACCGTAGGGGAATTTTTTAGATAATAATTATTACACACACACAAACCTATATGCGCATTAAGCTATAAATGTCGTTTAATATCCAATTCGCTCTACCTTGGAATTAATATATTTCCATATATGTTAACCGGAGGGGAATTTTTTAATTGATAATAATTTCGTCAATCCACGGGAGGACGAAATTATTATCAACTACAAAATTCCCCTTCGGTTAACATATATGAAAACATTAATCCCGAGGTAGAGCGAATTGGATATTAAAGGACATTTGTAGCTTAATGCATGTATATGAATCACGGTGATGTGATAAGAATTCACAAACCTATATATATATCTATATATTCTCCTCCCTAAACACCACTCACCCTTTTGCCTCCAGGGAAAATAAAAGACGTATAATGACCAATTAACCTCACCAAACTGGAAATGAAGTCATGAGAATAACAGAGTATTATTATCTCGCGTCAGCCTTGACCTCCTTCAGAACGAATGGGCCGCCTAAATGCAAATTGCTTCAATTGACAATCTCGCCAAGACCAACTGGGTTAAAAGGGCATTTTGCAAAACGCGTCTATTCAAAGAGCGACAGAATAGTCACAGATCCCTGTCACGACAAGAGAAGCAAATCTTCCTGGCTCGGTCTCCGTCGCCACAGATTTTGGAGCCGTTCCGTCTTCATTCTCGTCTGTCTCTTCCCTTCGCTGCGGACGATTCCGAAGTTTCAAATAGACTTCGTCAACGCTTTCAGATTCCAGGGACGATTTAGGAATAGATAAAACATTGGCAACGAATTTCAAGAAATCAACTTCAATCTTTATTGGCGAATTTATGCGAGTGAATGTCACCATTTCTATATTCCAGGAACGATTTACGAATAGATTAAACACTTACAACGAATTTCAAGCAATCAACTTCAATCTTTATTGGCACATTTATGCGAGTGAATGTTACCGTTTCTATATTCCAGGAATGATTTAGGAATAGAGAAGACATTTACAAGGAATTTCAAGTAATCAATTTCAATCTTTATTGGTGCATTTATGTGAGTGAATGTTGCCGTTTCTATATTCCAGGGACGATTTAGTTATAGATTAAACACTTACAACGAATTTCAACCAATCAATTTCAATCTTTATTGGTGCATTTATGTGAGTGAATGTTGCCGTTTCTATATTCCAGGGAAGATTTAGGAATAGATAAAACATTGACAATCAATCCCAAAATAAAAGAACTTTAATCGATGCATTCATGCGAGCGAATGTTATAGAAAAGCTGATATATGGATTGAGTTTCTCATTGGTGATTTCACGCGAGACAATGTTATAGAAAAGCTGACGTATGAAACGAGATCTCTCAATCATGGCAAAGCACAAACTTGTATTTTCATTGGTGTATTGAAGCGAGTGTATGTTATACAAAAGCTGACATCTGAAGAGAGGTGTACTGTTTACTGTATCTTCGGTAAAGCCCTTTACCATAATTTATCTGTTAAAAGGAAATATGTAATTGTATAAGGACACTGTTCCTATACAGAAGGGCTTGAATGGTAAGTTTCATAAGCATTAAAAATTAATAATTAATCGTGCCGGGTATTATTCTAGAGAGAGAGAGAGAGAGAGAGAGAGAGAGAGAGAGAGAGAGAGAGAGAGAGAGAGAGCGACAGAAATTCGCACGCACGCACACGGGAAGGAGAAAATAGAAAACAAACACTCCATTTGTATTAGCTTTCGTGGCAAAATACCCTCTCTTGTTTTCTCTACGAAGCCAAAGTTCGAAGCCAAAGCAGAATAAACAGAAATAAGTCCAAAAACGGATTAGAAAGCGTCGGTATTTACGCAGCTTTACAACAAACGGAATCCAGGTTCCACCACGGGAGGTATATTCTTCGGTAGCTTGCAAATTGGGAAAGTTGATATTCAAGGCGAGGTTTTGGACGCTATCCCCAAAAAGGTTTTTTATGTAAGGTTGGACTCGTGATTCATAGGTGTAACTGGATTGTATTCTATAAATATCCCAAGCTTTCATATTTAAACAATTCTTATAATTATGAATATATATGTATATGTATATGAGTAGTATATATATCATATATATATATATATATATATATATATATATATAATATATATATATATATATATATATATATATATATATGTATATATATATATATATATATATATATATATATATATATATATATACATATATATATATATACATATATATATATATATATATCATATATATATATATATATATATATATATATATATATATATATATATATATATATATATATATATATATATATATATATATGCACACATATGTATAATATATATATATATATATATATATATATATATATATATATATATGTATATATTATATATATGTATATATATACATATGTATATATATGTATATATAATATATATATATATATATATATATATATATATATAATATATATATATATATATATAATATATATATATATATATATATATATATTATATATATATATATATATATATATATATATATATATATATATATATATATATATATATATATGTGTGTGTGTGTGTGTGTGTGTGTGGTTGTGTATAAAATTACTCGTACATATGTTTGATTCCATTGTTCTAAGAATTAATGTGAAATATAAAATAAATAAAAGAAACTTAACAATATATCATCGCTGGTATATTTCCTGAATGATTTTAATCAAAATACTAAATATTAGGAAAAAGCAATATCTTAATCATAGCTATGAATCATTATCAATAAGTTAATATCCATTAATTCAAAGAGTTCTTCTTCACAAAAAGGGATGACTTTTAGATCTCTACCAACAGCAATTTTGCTAAGAGGATAATAAGCTTTCGTATCTTTCATAATTGTACTTTTTTATATTAAAGCAATTCCATTCTGTCACTAAACATTTCGTTATACGACTTCCAGCTTACTCGGTCACATGCTAATAACTATGGTCAAAAAGCCAGTTGTTCCACAAACGAAAATAAAAATAAATACGCCGTATATTATTAGAAATAACTGTTCTGTACTGTTTAAAAAGCATAATTATTTGACATTTTCGTTCCAATAAATAAATCGTAAATATCCTATCCTAAAATTCCTGTATCTTTAACTCAACGCGAGACACCTTTTTCAGACCTTTTTAGGCTTTTCCATAGGGCTTTCCTACCCCCCAACAAGAACAACAACAACAACATTAACAACAAAGTAGTTTGGAAGCTTACTCCCCGAGTAAGCGAAAATGTGAGGAAGCTCTTAGCTCTCTACTAACAGCCATTTTGCTAACAGGGTAAACTTTGGTATTAAAAAAAAAAATTTCTTTATCAAAGAAATTCCATTCTGTCACGTAAAAGAATGGCTGTAACTTCAATGCTCTAAGTGACCTGACTGATTTGGTTTTCACGTTAGAATATCGAAGCATCTTTGATACGTATGGATTGCTTCCTATGCGTTTGTGACATCAGAATGCATATGCAAATTGATATCAGGATTTGCGGAATATATATGTAGTACTGCGTTTTAAAACACCGTACTATACCGTACTGCACCGTTCTACAAGAAGGTATACGTTGCTAATGAATCAGGCTCAGTATCTCTGAAGCGTTTGGGAGGTAATGTGACTAACGTGGGAGGGTGCTATGGAATTTGCATATCAATGTTGTATATGTAAATTTGTTAACGGTGCTGGCTGCCACCTGTTCCCTCCCCTAGAACCATGATGCTCATTATCATTTAAGGACTTGCAAATAGAGAGAGAGAGAGAGAGAGAGAGAGAGAGAGAGAATTTTTATTGGTGCAGCCAGGACCTAAAGGGACAATGCAACCAACCTCTATGTCTACAGCGCACCACGTAAGGTGTACTGACGGCACTATATCTGTCCCCTACAATGGCAAGAAATGATGAAGCGAACGCAATATTAAGTCTTATAATTCTCATTCACTTCTGAAATCCACATTTATGAAGCAAAGACGAATTGAGACAAAATATAAATACAGAAAAACTTCCAAAACTGTACAAAAGCAATAAATGGAAGTTCTCACGAATAATAACAAGCCCAGGAACACGCACAAGACGTTGGGAAATGGGACGCTGTATTTGAAAGTAGTGTTCAGGGAGCCATGACCATTCAAGACTAATTAACTTCCTCTCAGGTAATGGACTTCTGTGGTATTTGAGACTCGTATGGTGACCATAGTTCCATTTTCTGTGCGGGGTTCAAAGGGCCTCTTTACATTTTATTGTTGGATCCTAATGGTGGTTTCTAATCTGTCTGTGCATTAAAATTCGGTATTATCATTATCATTATCATTATTACTATTATTATTATTAGAGACACTTACCCAAAGTTATATGTGCATATATTTAAAGCTAAATCTGTAGAGAATTTTCTCCATTTCAAGACTTTCTATTAGGATTATTATTCAAAAATATTTTGTTTGTATGGTGTTTTTACGTTGCATTGAACCAGTGGTTATTCAGCAACGGGACCAACGGCTTTACGTGACTTCCGAACCATGTCA
Source organism: Macrobrachium nipponense (assembly GCF_015104395.2). Classification (NCBI taxonomy): domain Eukaryota; kingdom Metazoa; phylum Arthropoda; class Malacostraca; order Decapoda; family Palaemonidae; genus Macrobrachium; species Macrobrachium nipponense. Next base: position 16,932,370 of record NC_061105.1, on the reverse strand, counting down.
AGAGTGAACTTCTATCACCAGAAATAGACATCTCTCACCCATCAGCGTAGTGCCCTAGAATCGAACTCGTGGTCACCAAGGTGGCAGGCCAAGACCATACCGATCACGCAACTGAGGCGCTCAAATATATTTTAGTGCAGGTTTCTATATAATAGATTACAACGCACTTCTATAAGCTTCAGAATCTTGGAGTGGGTGGATGTGTTTTAGGATTACTTTCAAGATTTCCTCACAGGTAGGCACCAGCGAGTTACTGTGGACGGGATCTTCAGGGAACCAAGACGTATTGTCTGGAGTTCCACAGGGGTGTGTTCTTGGTCCTCCGTTATTTCTTGTGTATACAAATGATAGGGATAGGGTTCCTGGCCTGGAAAACTAACATATACAGGATGCCAATGATGCAACACTTGAGGATGTAGCCTAGACTGCACTAGAGAATTCAAGCTGCCCTCAGACTTAATAGGATCACAGGCTTGAACTCCAGAGTAAAGAAAACACTGGATTAGCAGATCTTACAGATTTCCCACCACATCTTCCCCTGCAGGTTTGTTTGTTTGCATGGTGTTTTTTTACATTGCATGGAACCAGTGGTTATTCAGCAACGTACCAACGGCTTTACGTGACTTCCGAACCACGTCGAGAGTGAACTATCGCCAGAAATACACATCTCTCACCCCTCAACAGAGTGCCCGAGAAACCAACTCGCGGCCACCGAGGTGGCAGACCAAGGCCATCTCCCTCTCCCCCTCAGGTGGATAGAACTTTGTCGAATGAAACTGACGCTCGGCGAACTTTGCTGAATGTGACGTCAGAAGCAGAGATACAGTAGGAAAAGTTCCGACTTTCCCCGCTTCTAACGTCACATCGAACAGAGTTTGTCAAGCAAAGCTCGACTGTGTGGACGGGGCTCAAGCTCCTTCCAGGACGGGGCTCAAGCTCCTTCCAGGACGGGGCTCAAGCGCCTTCCAGGACGGGGCTCAAGCGCCTTCCAGGATGGGGCTCAAGCGCCTTCCAGGATGGGGCTCAAGCGCCTTCCAGGACGGGGCTCAAGCGCCTTCCAGGACGGGCTCAAGCGCCTTCCATGATGAGGCTCAAGCGCCCTCCAGGACGGGGCTCAAGCACTTTCCAGGACAGGGCTCAAGTGCCTTCCAGGACAGGGCTCAAGCGCCTTACAGGATGGGGCTCAAGCTCCTTCCAGGACGGGGCTCAAGCTCCTTCCAATTTTGTGGATGTATGGCGATCACGAGCTTGGTTCAAGTTATAGGTTCAGCACCTACTGCCTGCGTTGGACTATTTGATCTGGTAACTTTAAAAAAATAAATTACAGACATACCTGAGTGCCCATCATGACTTTCCCCCTCGTGTGAAAGGGGCTTGCCTCTCCTAGGGGTAACTTTCGACTCTCATCCAACATCTAACTTTAGTTTCAGCAAACGCCGAATGGAAGTCATGTATTGTTCATAAGGCCTCATATTTTTAGGTTATAAAATCAACGCAAACTGTACTTTTACTGAAATACTAATTTCCAGAGTGGTGGTCTCCTTCTGCCAAGAGACTTCTCTCCTATGGTTCGTGGTGGGAGGCCTGTGTTCCCTAATATTATCAGTTGAGACTTATGATTTATGAAAGTGACAAACAAGAGACCAAAGTTTTTTTGTTTTTGTTTCAATAAGCATCTTCCACATTTAACAAATTATCCCCGATCCCCTTTTATCTGCCGAGAGCAACCAGATTCGCTGAACAGCAGCTTCAATTTGCAGTAAATGTGCCTCTGTCAAACTCAAGTTTAGGGATCCTTTATTCATCACACCGTTGGAGCAGCTCCACAGGGGGTGTCGCACAACTGGAACTTATGAAGTTCAAGCATAAATGGAATGCATCACTAACCTAATGCTATTCATGCATCTGACTCTCAAACATTCTACTTTAACCCCATCTGACTCTCAAACACTCTACTCTAACCCCATCTGACTCTCAAACACTCTACTCTATCCCCATCTGACTCTCAAACACCCTATTCTAACCCCATCTGACTCTCAAACACCCTATTCTAACCCCATCTGACTCTCAACACCCTATTCGGTAGATCTAAGCCCTTAGTCAGCGGCGAACTAGACTATGCCAGTTGACGTTCTTCTATACAGTTTTACCGCCTGAACAAGAATTTAAGATAATATTTTTTCGGCCGGCTGTAATTACCGCGTAATTTACCTTTGAACATTTGTACCTACAGAAAAAACAAAGTCCTTCATGTTGTTGTCTCTGTCGTATCACCTATTTTAATGAGATCCTGTTCGTTCGTTTGTGTGCTGCGCAGTCTCGAATTGTCATGGGGAAACCACACCTTCCGAATGAAGTCACGAAAAAAACTCCACCCAAAAAGTGACATCATTATAGACAATATCCAATCGTAAATAAGCACATTTCAATTTTCTCTGAAACAAAAGAAAGCAGTGGGTTTTCAGGCCAATGGACAATATAATAATTACCAAGTCGTAAATTTTGTCGGCAAATACACCTATTTTCTCCAATTAAGCGTTACTTGCACTAACGCCACGAGTGAATTAGCACGACCGTCTACACCCTCCGATTTTGTTCCGCAGGAAAGTTTCCCCATAGTGTGTGAAAATTGTTACATGACTTATAGAGATTTCACAAACTATTATTATGGGCCTATAGAAAGGCTCGTAACTTTTGCCCAAAATCACGGTTTAATCAAGATTGAACATATTTGCCCGACTTGTAAGGAAAAGTGCCTTCTTTACTTGAACAAAAAAGCCTTTCGGTGTGATAAAACCTATATATGTAAGGTAAGCTATTTCCTGTATATATTTTGATTATCGTCTGAAATATTTGATTATCGTGTGAAATATGCTGGAGTATTGTCTCTCAGTTAGCCTAATGGCCGCTCAAATTTTTTGGAATTGTCATGAAGTGTGTAGGGAAGGTAGTGCCCATTAAGGGGGGTCGCAGGGGGGCGAATCCCCCCCCCCCCCCCCCCCCCCCCCCCCCGCCCCGCTAGGCCTAGGTAGGGTACGGTGCTCTAGGTTAGGATGTTTGTTTGGTTAGGTAGTGCCCGGAAATCACTTTTCTCCTGCTCCCCCCCACCCAAAAACCCCGGTTCCCACTGGGGTTCCCCAAGATTGTTAGATGGGAACAAGGGTGTAATTGCTTGATGCCACCAATGTTAATGATCAGTTTAAGCATAATCAATAAAAAATACATCGGAAAAATATATATTCTTCTGCAAACAAGAGACGGATCTCTCCTTTAGATTTACCGAAGTGGACTATGGCAATTGACGTTTTCCTATGTTATTTTGCTTACTTTACAAGAGTTTAAGGTAATATTTTTCTGGTCGAATGTAACTAATCTGTTATTTACCTCTGAAGTCTGTAGTTGGTACATCGTACCCCCTGTACTGTCATATAGTCTTCAGAGGTAAACAACGGTTTAATTATAGTCGACCGAATAGATATTACTTTAAATTCTTGTTCAGCAGGTAAAATAACATAGGAAAACGTCAACTGCCATAGTCGACTGTACCGCGGAATGCGGGCTTAGAATTACCCCCTATTCTAACCCCATCTGACTCTCAACACCCTATTCTAACCCCATCTGACTCTCAACACCCTATTCTAACCCCATCTGACTCTCAACACCCTATTCTAACCCCATCTGACTCAACACCCTATTCTACCCACATCTATCTTTAAACACCCAATTCTAACCACATATTTAAACACTTAAGGTGTTAACTTTAAACACACCTAACTTTAAACAGACCTAACTTTAAACAGACCTAACTTTAAACACACCTAACTTTAAACACACCTAATCCTTGATATGAAAAGTTATTGAAGTTTCAATCAAAAGTGGTAAAAAGCCTTCTGTAAAGAATTAAAGTTGCATTAAACAGTAAGTAAAAGAGCAAACTTTCTAAAAAATTTAGTTTTCAATCTGAAAAACACGTTAATTTTCATACCCTTATGATAGAGATTAGTAACTAAGGCACGTTAACTCTTAAAATAAAAAAGATTCAGAGACTAATTTACTTAAAAATCTAAAATAAAGAAAAAAACCCTCCATGATCCTGACCGCAGGTCATAAGACCTACGGAACAGGACATAGGAGGGGCCTCCACCCTCTACAGGGGCACCGCCCCTGTATGGGTGGAGGTAAAAAAAAAAAGTGATTGAAAGAATCCACTCTGCACTTCTCACCTGATTAATAAGCAGAAGTTTGACTGCTCAACCAGCCCTGAGGAATAGTGTCCTCCTTTCTCCACTAAATACTTTGGAATTTATCCTGGCTTCAGAAATGAAGTTTAATTTACAAACATTTGGAAATTTAAAAATTTAAAAATTACGTTAAGTAGTGACTCCGTGCATAATGTACATTCATTAAAACTAATAAGACTTTAGTATATATTTCTACTTTACGTGGTTTATAGTTAATAATGTAAAAGTCAAGGTAAGTTACAGTAAGCTATAATCCTAATAGATTTTAAATGTTACAGTATATAGGCCTATAAAATTTTAAAATATTACAGTAAATACAGTATGACAGTACTATTTAATTTCAAAACATATGTACAGGATATAAAAATTCATATACTATCTAATTTCAAAACTAGACTAGTCAAAGTATGATTTAAATCCTATTGAATTTAAAGATATCACACGATATCACAATTTGTCGTAAACTGTTTTATTCCTAACTATACAAACCTCAGGTCCTTTACATAAGGAACTGCTACGCCGTAAGTAATTCCTTATGTAAAGGACCGAGGGTTTGTATTACGTGTCTGAACAAATTTACTGTTAAGAACCCTACTTAACTTTCAGATATTACACAATATATTTAATATGACCTTATCAAAGTCAATGTTACAGAACAATTCAGAAAAATACAAGATAACACATTTCATCCAGTAAAAGGTATTTAAAGAATCTATTCAAAAGTGCATAACAGGCTAAACGAACCTTCATATTTCGGTTGCAGGAGCAAGACAGTTTCTTAAAAACAATCAAAGTTAGTTTGGCAATGTATTGACAATATGAATATTGTACTAGTTTAAAGTCACTGATAAAATAGCCAATGCTTCAAGTTCTGAGATAAAAAAGACAGGAATTAATGAAAAAGATCTAATCTTAAGTAATGGAAAGTCTACTACGCATTTTTTCTTCAAATAAGATTCCAGCATCCGTATGATAAGTTTCTTTAAATAAAGATGTTTAAAATATGAAAGACTGATAGAGCAACTGAAATGAAAACTTAAAAAATTATAGCTCCACAAAATTAATAAAATCATTTGAAAAATTTTAGCTCACAAAATAGAAATTTTAATAGATTATAGTCCAGTTTCAACCTCATTCCTATAGCCTAGTACTAATGAAAACTACTGGGTATTACTAATTAAATGCTCAACATACTAGCTAAATCAAACTTCATTCGCTAGGATGTACAAGAAATATTCCCTTTAAGGTAATAAACAAAACTATTCCATCTGCAGAAATAAAATTAAACACGGACTTTAACGTGATAGTTTAAAAACAATTAACAAGACCATAGAACTTTAAAATAAATAGAAGCTTAAAAAGAAAGCCACTCAGCGTATGAGGTTTGACGAACTTCCCACTTCTCCATGTAGACAATCCCAGGTGACCTGCTTAATTCGTCCACGTAACTGAGATACCGTCTTCTCTATGATGAATCCCCAGATTTGAAATCACTATTCACTATAACACGAACTACCTTCGGTGGGGGCTCCGCGATGACTTAGAAAATCCGGCTTTCTTGTGCTAAAAACGAACTCCGTGACGTCACCGCCAAGGATCAAAGAGTCAGGTTTTTTTTCCAACAAGGACGATGGACACCAGATGCAATTTTACGTTCCTTGTTTATGTTGAAGGGTATTGAGACAGGGAAGTCTACCGATTCCTTGAATTTCCTTCGCCTTGGTGCTTTGCTCTGCAGTCTCTCTGACAATGACTTCTTCGTATCATTAAGAAGAAATAACTTTCTTTGTATTTTTCCGAAAACAGAACAATAATTTTTATTAGGTTGATGAAAAAGTGGCCATGATAAGAGACATAGTTTCCTATTTTTCAAAGCCATGCTTTCACATGAACAAAGAAACGTTTATCTTTCTTTTACCTCTCTCCCTCTTGTGAATGTGTAGAAAACTAATATATATATATATATATATATATATATATATATATATATATATATATATATATATATATATATATATATATAATTGTGGCCGATTCATACATGATTTATTTAATAAAGGCCAAAATTAACCTACATATACCCCCTGATATCGAATTCACTTTGCCGTTGGAGTAATTTTTTCCGTATGGGAATAAATTGTTCCTGGGCTGGATTCGAACTTATGGCTTTATGGTTTGATATCTAAAGTATGATACAATTATATTTAATTGAAAGATGTTATTACACAAGATGTCTAACGTTTGATATAGGCCATCAAAGAGAAATATAATGTTGGTTTTGACTCAGCTGAGGATATTCCCTTTGTGTATAAGTTATTGTCATGGCGAAGTGAATTAGGAGCAAACAATTTTGAATATAACTGAAAGCATGTAAAAAATGCGCCGAAGTTTCTTCGTCACAATCAAGTTTTCTGTACAGTGAATAATCTAGGCCACCGAAGATAGACCTATCTTTCTGTCGTCTCGGTATTATGCTGTATGAGCCACGACCAACGAAACTTTAAACAACGCCCAGTGGTGGTCTGTCCTATATAGTTGCCAGACGCACAATTCTGGCTAACTTTAACCTTGAATAAAATAAAAACTACTGATGATAGATGGATGTAATTTGTTATGCATGATGATTGGAGGGTGGATGATGTACATACCAATTTTCAACTCTCTAGCCTCAGTAGCTTTTAAGATCTGAGGGCGGATAGAAAAAGTACTGACTGACTGACAAAGACATCTCAAAAGTTTTCCTTTACAGAAAACTGAAACAAGTAAGAATAAAGTCAATCACACAAGAGATTTACAAGGCATGTTTATACGCCTATACATTATACCTAACCCCCCTCTCATTCAGATAATCCCTTCATCTCACAAAATCCAGCATATATTCGACACCGAATATTCGGCGGGAAAACATATGTGTGTGTGTGTGTCATCTCTTTACGTCATATAACAACTGGAAGGGAAACAACGGAAAATGGAATTCCAGCAACGCTGATTCAATATTCTGTTTGGATTTGATTACGACACAGCGGCTGCCCTCGACGTCGCTGGCTGTGTGAAACACACGGATTTCCAATGGCGTTTGTTGGGCGTACGACATAAAGACGCTGTTTTCTTCAGCCTCCGGTTAAGCGTTTGCAAGGCTTTCCGGTCACGAAGTTGGCTTTCATAAGGTAGAAGTAGTACGCTGCCTGTGTTGGCGTGAATGGTTTTCTCTGTACCTAAACGTTTTTACAAGGTGGAGAACGTTTAGGTACTATCATAAAATTTCATTACAAGGATAGACGGTATTTGGTTATCTACGTCCCATTTTTCAGAACCTTCTCTCTCTCTCTCTCTCTCTCTCTCTCTCTCTCTCTCTCTCTCTCTCTCTCTCTCTCTCTCTCTCTCTCTCTCTCTCTCTCTCTTTCTTTCTTGCTGGAATACCTTCACCATAAAGTAAACATTAAAAAAACTATTGAAATATAAAAGGTCTTCACACCTTTACAATTACCTAATGATAACTGAAAAATCATTTGTAAAAACAAGATTTTGTAGTTATTATTTTTTAATGCCTTCTTGTGTGTGCGCTTTTTTGGGTGGAGGGGGTTTTGCCTTATAAAGCTGCTATTGCAAAAGGAAATAAAATCGATTTTACCTTAAATCAGGTATTAAAAATACAAACAAAATATGTTTTCAGGTAATGGTTCCTGAATACGAATTCTTCACAAAACTCTTGATCGTAACAAACTACAGAAAATAAAGTTTACAAAATTAATTTAATTTTATTACAAGTATCTATAGTAAAGTAATTAAATTCAATGATATTTCCTTGAAGGCTTCCCTTTATTATCAAGGGCTTTTAATTTTACCAGTAATTTGTTATTCATTATTTCTAAGGCTTCTAGAATTTAAAAAAAAAATATCCTTTTGTGTTAATTCCAAATTGTGAAAAATAGTTATTCACATTTTAGTGAGCATATAAAAATAAAACCTGTCTTCCATGAAAATTCTGTGTTAATCTCTCTCTCTCTCTCTCTCTCTCTCTCTCTCTCTCTCTCTCTCTCTCTCTCTCTCTCTTCTGCCAGCTGGCAAAGATCCAAACCTGAACATCTGGGTGAGTATTGGTTGGTACCAAAATATTTTCCTGAATTTTGCCTTTGGTGTTGCAAACATATGGTTCAATTTCCTTCTCTGGTAATCGAACGTGAAGTTTTGTAAGTTTCTTCGTTTGTCGTTCCTTGTGGTATCATTAAGGTAACTTATTGTTCTAATAATAATAATAATAATAATATAATAATAATAATAATAATAATAATAATAATAATAATAATAATAAAGAACAAAGGAACCTCCGTAACGAGGCTATAATATTGGCAATTAAAAGCCACAGTAGTGTTAAGAATATATTTTTGTACAATGTTAACATTGTGCAAAAATTTATTTTTAACACTGCTGTGGCTTTTAATTGTCAATAATAATAATAATGATAATTTGAGTACTTTCGTTTCCATTAGCGAGGATCTCATACACCTTCAAGCAACTTTTCTCAATAATAATAATAATAATAATAATAATAATAATAATAATAATAATAATAATAATAATAATAATAATAATAATAATAATAATAATAATTTGTGTACTTTCCTTTCTCGAACACCTTCATACAATTTTTCTCTGAATGTTTCATCAACATGAAACATAACCCAAGGAGTCGTTATCATTTATCAGCGTTTATTCATATATTACCGTGAGAATGCAGGAACGGTAATTAAGATTCCCAACGCAGTCAAAGCCTCATTACAATAAATTCGGGAGAGAACAGGAGAAAAATACATTGTATTCTAAGACGTGGCAGATTTTGGTAGTAGAGAAACTACTAACTCAGACTTTAATAAAATATGTTATTGTGCAACTCATTCGAAAAGTCGAAATGAATTATATCTGACTACATGCTACGATATTTATCTTTATAATGAACAAAGCGTGACTCGACCTCCATCTTACTCGGGGCGCTTGCTAAAATCTATGGATAAATAACACGTTGTCTCACCAACGAAAATTAAAATACATACACTATACTTTATCAGTAATAATTGTTCTGTACTGTTTAACATGTGCATTATTTTTTTTTTTTTTTTACATTTCTATTCTAATAAATGAATCATAAATATCCTATCATAAAATTCCTGTATCTATAACTCAATGCAAAACACCCTTTTCAGACCTTTTCAGGCGTTTCCATAGGGCTTTCCTACCCTCCCGTCCAACAAGAACAACAACAGCAAGAACAACATCAACAACAACAAAAACAACAATAACAACTACGAAGTAATTTGTAGGCTTACTCCCCGAGTAAGCGAAACCTGAATTTCATATAATGGTGACCTTTTCGTACATAAAACGCACGAATCCTCAAGGAGCAGACTTACTGTTTAATTTCCTTGTTTCAATTCAGGATTCCTCCTTCTCTTTGTCCTCTGCATCTAATTAAAAAGAAATCCTTGACTTTATTGCAGGCAATAAACCGATCCTTCCTGAGAATGACGATGAAGTTATATTCTTCAGGTACGTGAAATGAGTTTCCGTCCTTGGTAATTGCCATCAAATTATTGCAATGCGTTCTGCAGCGCACGCTGACACTGTCATTTATTGCCACTAACAAGTGCCAGGCATTTCACTTTTTATTAGCTTTAAGGTAATTATATTCACTTACATTTGTATCGAGTCGCTTATTAATTTTACTTAACTTTGTAAATAGGCGATCTCTTCGTTCTGTATTTTCCATTACCTTCTGTTACTTCATTTTAATATCCGCAAGGCAATAATCTATTTACTAATTTATTTAACCATTCATTTAATTTATTTAACAATTTATCATCTTATTAATTAATTCAACTTACTTTTCATTCATTATATATACATACACTCACAGAGCTAAGCATATCTTAGTTTAACCAAACCACTGAGCTGATTAACAGTTCTCCTAGGGCTGGCCCGAAGGATTAGATATTTTCACGTGGCTAGGGACCAATTGGTTATCTAGCAACGGGACCTACAGATTATTGTGGGATCCGAACCACATTATATCGAGAAATTAATTTCCAATAACCGGAAATAAATTCCTTTGGTTCAACGTTGGCAGAGCGGGGAATTGAACTCGCAAACATTATATATATATATATATATATATATATATATATATATATATATATATATATATATATATATATATATATATATATATATATCATATATATATATATGTATATAGATATAGCTATATATATGTATATAGATATATATATATATATATATATATATATATATTATAGTATATATATATATATATATGTATATATATATATATATATATATATATATATATATATATATATTATATATATATATATATATATATTTATATACGCCTCTATACTTACTCATACCTAGCACAAGCACACATGTAAAAATAGCACTCCCTAGGGATTACGCTTTGAGTTCAGTACCAGAGATTATCATGAACAGCCAACACAGAAATTATGATGAAACAATTATCATACACGTCTCTCTCTCTCTCTCTCTCTCTCTCTCTCTCTCTCTCTCTTGTACATGGCCATCGAAGCCCCTGACACTCATCCGAACGCATACGCGGATGAAAGATGAAATCCCAAGCCTCGCTGAGGGTTTGAAACACGTCGACTGAACTTGGCTTCGGATTAGAGATTATTAATCAGATACGTTTCTCATGCGCAGTCCGGCATGTGGGGTGACTTACAATGAACTTATTATGTTATGTGCGACGAATACGATAATTATACTTTTGGGCGACAAATTCAGCTATTGATGTTTGGAACGGAATGGAATGGAATACTTAGGCCAAACGCCAAGCGTTAGGGCCTATGAGGCCATTCAGCACTGACAGGGAAATTTAAAGTAAAATTAGGTTTGAAAGGTGTAACAGGAGGGACACCATTTGCAGTTGCCCTATGAATCAATTGCTAGGAAATGGTGGGAAGTTAGATGGAAGAAAGGTAATATGAATGGAGATACAGTAAAGGATGAACTGTATTTGTCTACCTACGAGCCAGCATTCAAAACTTATATTCTCTCTCTCTCTCTCTCTCTCTCTCTCTCTCTCTCTCTCTCTCTCTCTCTCCGGTACCCTTTATCAAAAAACCACTTGGATATATGCTGGTGCTTTTTAATTTCAAGAAACTTTCTCTCCACGAAAGTGGTCTTTTGCTTACTTTCGATAAAAAGTTAATCTTGGGATCTCATCTCGGCTGTTTCTGTTTCATTTTACTTATCAGTATCTTTGCAGTGTGAGTGATAAATGCTACATCGTTCTTATATATTTGTGAGTGATTAAATTTCTGGCCAAAAGATTGATTTCATATAATGTTGATCAGTTGAATTCAGTGTAGTGGTCTAGTGGCTACTTTTAGAATATTATTCCTGTTTATTTATTTAATGAATATCTATTACGTTCATTCATTTATCGCATTCTTTGAAGTTTCCCAAAAATTACTATACTATAATGTCTGTCCATCCGTCTGTCATTCTATCACGGCCAAACGGCTGATCCGATGGGCATGAAACTTGGCTGGGTTATAGTGGGAACCCCTAAGATGGTTTATAATGGGGTTTCATTCTACCTCCCACCGCCCCCGCCCCAACACTCCGAAGGGAGTGGGGGTGAGAAGTGATTCCCTGAAACGGAGCTAGTTTTGTCCGTAGACTTAGTTACTTTAGGAATTTATCATACATAATTTCTGTATACATATGACTTATCATTTGGCGAAGAATACTGAAGGGTAAACATCAATGACATTATAGTTAAAAAAAAAACACTAGCGAGCCACTTACATATACGAAGCAGCAGATGAATATGCTTTTAGTAAGGATTGGTAAATTGTTAGTTACCTAAATGAAAATAGCAAGAAAACACAGCTACACCAATTTCCATTTTAAATACCACAATGCACCATCATTGTACCTGTTATATATATTTTCATACACATATGAAGGTGTATTCATACGTATTTCTGCATATGCAAATGTCGCCGCAGACGGAGGAATGCAAGAAGATGTAGCGGGTCCCCACCTGGCCCGGAAGTATAACTTTGAACTTTGGGTCTGGTAGTTGTCTCCGAATTGAACAAGGCCGATATGACAGCAAGGTGCTTATCAAGTTATGAGAGACACGAGCCTATGAGATGCGGGGAGCTAGAGAGAGATAGAGACAGAGACAGGTGGATATAAGAGGATCTCTCTCTCTCTCTCTCTCTCTCTCTCTCTCTCTCTCTCTCTCTCTGTAATCTAGTTCGTATACCATTTGCAAAGAAAAGAGAGGCAGACAGACGGATAGTAGACGAATTTGCTCTCTCTAATCTAGTTTATATATTATTTACAAAGAAAAGAGAGATAGAGACAGATGGACAATAGACGATTTTCCTCTCTCTCTCTCTCTCTCTCTCTCTCTCTCTCTCTCTCATCTAGTTTATATACTATTTACAAAGGAAAACGATATAGACGGATGGATAATAGACAATTTTCCTCTCTCTCTCTCTCTCTCTCTCTCTCTCTTCTCTCTCTCATGTAGTTTATATACTATTTACAAAGGAAAACGATATAGACGGATGGATAATAGACAGTTTTCCTCTCTCTCTCTCTCTCTCTCTCTCTCTCTCTCTCTCTCTCTCCTCTAGTTTATGTACTTTTCTTTCCGTTGTCATTTATGCTCGTATCAAAACAAAACTTTAGAAGTTATTATTGTAAACAAAATCTAAACAGAAGAAGTAATAGAACTGATTCGACGGGAAGGAATAAATCACAGAGGAAATGCCTCCGTGTATGAATAGACGCCGGGCGACACATGAGCAGGTCTCATTAAACACGTAAGCTTCTCTGATCAAAATCACGTATCATTAAGCATTCAAATTTTCGGTCTTGAATAAACCATCAGACAAATATTGCAGGTTCTTGCGCTCCCTAATTGAAGCTTGAGCTATTGGTCTTAAATGGTGTAGAACAAAATCTTTTAGCCGGATATATTTTGCTAAGGTTTGGTGAAGGGGGGAGTGCGAGGCTCCTAGGATTCGAGCTAGGCAGGGGATTGGTGAGGTGGTGGGAGGGGAGGGGATTGGACCAATGAACTCCTCAGTTCAAGAAGTCCTTCATTCCTCAAATCGTTGGACTGTGGAAGTTTCCCTGAGGATGTTGGGCAATTGGAACTTTAAAACTTCAAGCGATGATACAACGTATTACGACCCTAAAATATATTCTTTATATTTTCATAATATACTTACAAAGGTAGCTGAAATATCGAAGAAAATACAGGAAGGAAGGCTTCGATGGTATGGACACCTATTACGAAGGGAGGAACGTCATGTTGGAAGACATATGATGGAAATGGAAGTGCGGGGTAGAAAGAAGAAGGGAAGACCAAGAAAGAGATGGCGTGATTGTGTATTGGGGAGATATGGAATTGAAACGCGTATAAATGAGAAGAGGCACAAGACAGAAATCGATGGAGACGACTCATTCGCAATGGCGACCCCATATAAAAATGGGTTTAAGCTAGGAAGAAGAAGATACTTACATTTTTATTTATGTAATTTATTTATTTATTTATTTACTTATTTATCATTATTATTCAGAACATTGAAGTAATTCACTTTACATTTCTTGTTTGATGTTTTTTTGTTATTTTCAATTGATTGTTCCCGGTCGAGAACATTTCCCCTGTGTGTATGTGTGTGCGTGTGTGCCTGTGTGTGTTGGGAAAGAAATTTTACCAAATTCTTTAAAAGAAATATAACAAAAGAATTTCCTTTTTAAATGAAATAGCACCACTCATATCCTAGAACACATCCGGGAATCCTCTATACTTAGAGTCAGCGGCCATTGGCTTTAACAGCCTCTATTCCGGATTAGAGCTACGATTCCGGGTAATCGTCTCTTAGTCACGGAGACGTCCTGCGGGATTGGAATAGAATTCCCGCCTCTCCCCCGTCCCCCTCCTCCCGTTCCTCTTCCCCTGGGTAAAATTCCAAGAGGCAAAACAATGGAAGAGATAATGTATTTTCATCTTAAGATATGTTTTTTTTTTTTTTTCAATTCTAACTGCTTTTTTGTGGTGAAGTTCGTATTTATATATCGAATAAATCGTCTGGGGTTTCATTTAGTGTCTAAAGAGACGGATTTTTAGATGAAAAAAAAAAATGTATATTGAAAAAGTATCCCATGATGGAACTGAAATAGAAAATTTTGGCCTGAGAGTAAAAGGCTTGACGGGTGTAACAGGAGGATAACCTTTTGCAGTTGCACTATGAAACAAGTGTTAGGAAAGGGTGGAGGAAAGTAAGATGGCAGAAAGAGAATATGAACGGAGGTACAGTGAAAACAATGAAAGGGGCCAAGGGGAGGCTGCAAATAACCTCAAGTCATACCTACAGCGCACCGCGTGAGGCGCACTGACGGCACTACCCACTTACGGAGACCATCACTTGATACAAATACTGTAAATTGTTTTAAAAAATATGGAAGAAGAAGATATTGAACGCAGCTAAAGATAACGTCGAAAAGATATCTTTTATATGCAATAAAGAATAAAACTTACCACAAAACGAACAATAAAAGAAAGACCCTGGAGAGATAAACGAAAAACAAAAGAGAGAAAAAGAACTTTCCGAAAAACAGGATGTTTAGGAGAAGGAAAAGAGCCAATTGACGGAGATAAAAGTCGAAAAACATGCAGAACTAAGCGCGTCAAAGGAAGCCGTGATGATGCAGCCAAAAACATAAGAAACTAAAGGAAAATTGGAGGTTTATAGAAATGATCGACTTCTTTGAGAGGAGAATTAAATGAAAAATGGAAAGCGAGGTGAATAGAAGAGAGAAAAAGGACGGAAATAAGCAATAATTCATTGGCGTCGAAAATAAGATCGTACCCAGACTGAGTTAACGTTCTCTCTCTCTCTCTCTCTCTCTCTCTCTCTCTCTCTCTCTCTCTCTCTCTCTCCCTCTCCATTTAGGGTTCATTGACTGGTAAGGGTACGTTCAAGAAACCAAAATATAGACTGTTTTGTTTTGTCATAAAGACAAACTTTGCAACTTGCTCTCTGAGGAAATTACTATATCTAGAATTTGGTCTCTCTCTCTCTCTCTCTCTCTCTCTCTCTTCTCTCTCTCTCTCTCTCTCTCTCTCTCTCTCTCTCTCTCTCTCTCTCTCTCTCTCTCTCTCTCTCTCTCTCTCAAAGCTGATTTCAGTTCAGTTTAACTCTACATTCATACACTTGTAAATAAGCTAAGATGTACGCATGTTGGGCCATGAATATACACACATTCAGGTACTTACACACACGTACATGAATACTCGCGGGCAAATGATAAAAATCTATGATTATATCTTCAATGATTCTTTCTACCATAAAAAGGAAATGAAATATTTGTCATTTTACACCTAAAACGCCGTATAATACGAATACCACACGAAATCAAAACCAGATAAAAGGATATTAACCCAAATCGAAACAACATATTAGGAAACTAACCCGAATTAAAACCAGATAATAGGATATTAACCCAAATCAAAACCAGATATTAGGATATTAACCCAAATCAAAACCAGATATTAGGATACCAACCCAAATCGAAACCAGATATTAGGATATCAACCCAACTCAAAACCATATATTAGGATATTAACCCAAATCAAAACAAAATATCAGGATATTAACCCAAATCAAAACCAGATATTAGGATATTAACCCAAATCAAAACCAGATATCAGGATATTAACCCAAATCAAAACCAGATAATAGGATATCAACCCAAATCAAAACCAGATATTAGGATATCAACCCAAATCAAAACCAGATAATAGGATATCTACCCATATCAAAACCAGATATTAGGATATCAACCCAAATCAAAAGCAGATAATAGGGGATCAACCCAAATCAAAACCATATATTAGGATATCTACCCAAATCAAAAGCAGATAAAAGGATATCAACCCAAATCAAAACCAAATAATAGGATATCAACCCAAATCAAAAGCAGATATTAGGATATCAACCCAAATCAAAACCAGATAATAGGATATCAACCCAAATCAAAACCAGATATTAGGATATCAACCCAAATCAAAACCAGATAATAGGATATCAACCCATATCAAAACCAAATATTAGGATATCAACCCAAATCAAAACCAGATATTAGGATATCAACCCATATCAAAACCAGATATTAGGATATCAACCCAAATCAAAAGCAGATAATAGGATATCAACCCATATCAAAACCAGATATTAGGATATCAACCCAAATCAAAACCACATATTAGGATATCAACCCATATCAAAACCAGATATTAGGATATCAACCCAAATCAAAACCAGTAATAGAATATCAACCCAAATCAAAACCAGATAATAGGATATCAACCAAAATCAAAAGCAGATAATAGGATATCAACCAAAATCAAAACCAGATATTAGTATATCAACCCAAATCAAAACCAGATATTAGGATATCAACCCAAATCTAAACCAGATATTAGGATATCAACCCAAATCAAAACCAGATAATAGGATATCAACCCATATCAAAACCAGATATTAGGATTTCAACCCAAATCAAAACCAGATATTAGGATATCAACCCAAATTAAAACCAGATATTAGGATATCAACCCATATCAAAAGCAGATAATAGGATAACAACCCAAATCAAAACAAAATATTAGGATATTAACCCAAATCAAAACCAGATATTAGGATATCAACCCAAATCAAAACCAGATATTAGGATATCAACCCAAATCAAAACCAGATAATAGGATATCAACCCAAATCAAAACCAGATATTAGGATATCAACCCAAATCAAAACCAAGATTATTGGAATATCAACCCAAAAAAAAATCAAAACCAGATAATAGGATTATCAACCCAAATCAAAACCAGATATTAGGGGATATGAAACCCAAAATCAAAACCAGATATTAGGATAATCAACCCAAATCAAAACCAGATAATAGGATATCCAACCCAAATCAAAAACCAGGATATTTAGGATATCAACCCAAATCAAAAACCAGATATTAGGATACCAACCCAAATCAAAAACAGAGATATTAGGAGATCTACACAACCCAATCAAAATATAAAACCATGATAATAGGATATGAACCCATATCAAAACCAGAATATTAGGATATCAACCCAAATCAAAAGGAGATATTAGGATATCAACCCAAATCAAAACCAGCATAATAGGATTAATTCAACCCAAATCCAAAAACAAGATATTAGGATATCAACCCAACCCAAAATCAAAACCATGATAATTAGGATAATCAAACCCAAATCAAAATCCAGACATTAGGATATGAAACCCAAAATCAAAACCCAGATAATTAGGATATACAACCCATATCAAAACCAGATATTAGGATATGGAACAACCAAATCAAAAGCAGATATTAGTGGATATCCAACCCAAATCAAGAAAAACCAAGATATTTAGGATATCAAACCCAAATCAAAACCAGATATTAGGATATGCAACCCAAATCAAAAAACCAATAAAGGATTAGGAATCAACCCAAAGCAAAAACCAGATTAATAGGATATCAACCCATATCAAAACCAAGATAATAGCGGATATCAAACCCATATCAAAACCAGATATTAGGATATCAAACCCAAATCAAAAAGCATGATAAATAGGAAATACAACCCAAATCAAAAACAAGTATAGTTAGGATAGCAAACCTTAAATCAAACCAGATATTAGAATATCAACCATCTCAAAGCAGATAATAAGGATATCAACCCAATCAAAACCAGTAATAAAGGATATCAACCCCAAAATCAAAAGCAGATAATAGGAATATCAACCCAAATCAAAAGCAGATATTAGGATAATCAACCAAATCAAAACCAGATAATAGGATATTCAACCCCAAATCAAAAACCAGATATCTTAGGATATCAACCCAAATAAAACCAAAAACCAGAATAGAGGATATGGAACCCAATCAAAACCCAAGATATTAGGATATCAACCCGATATCACAAAAAGCAGATAATAGGATAATCAACCCCAAATTAAAACCCAGATAATAGGATAATTTCAAACCCCAAAATCAAAAACCAGATTAATAAGGATATCAACCCAAGTACAAAAACCAGATAATTAAAGGAGATCAAACCCAAATCAAAACCAAGATGAAGAGGAATAGCAAACCCCAAATCAAAACCCAGAATTAGATGGATCAATCCAACCCATATCCAAAACCAAAAGTATAGGATATCAAACCCAAATCCAAAAGCAGATAATTATGGATATTCAACAAACCCAAATCAAAAAGCATGAGAATAGGATATCAACCAACCCAAAATCAAAAACCAGATAATAGGATATCAACCCAAATCAAAACCAGATATTAGAACATTAACCAAAACTAAAACCAGATATTAGGATGCTAACCCAAATCAAAGTCAGGTATCAGGATATTAACCCAAATCAAAACCAGATATCAGGACATTAACCCAATTGCACCAAAATGTACCTCTACACGGAATTAAGAATCTGCGCTCGAAAATCACGCCCTGGGATCAGAAACGAAATAGTTCCCAGAATCAAGGAGAACTGACTGATGGAAACGCCAGGCGCAGTTTCCTCCATGAACGTTACAAGTGAAAGAAGAAGTGATTTTCAACACGAATACGGAGGGAATTGAAACGGCTCATTAGTCTTGCCGAGTGCTACATCAGGCAACGCAATCATGCTGGTTTTGTTTGATGTGAAATGCAGAGAGGAAATCCTATAAATAAATAGTATTTGTATTGCATGCAGGAGGTATACGAGACTTGGAAGCACGTTGTAGTTGCGAGGTCGAAGTACATCTAGAGGAAATGTATATGTAATGTGTATCTAGAGGGGGAGATAAATAGATGCACTGAATGATTGCAGGCTGCCCAAGTCTTCTAACTATCAGCGCATTCACGAATCAAACCCATGTCACGCGAAATCAATTCATATTTTGACATTCACGCTGGAAACGTTGATGTAATCCATCTATCTCTCTTTTTGAATTAACAATACTTTATTTCCATCGGTTTTCAGCCCTATCAACAACGTGGTACAATCTTGGTTTAATCATTTTTACAGCAGCCGTTGCAAATCAGATTAAAAGATTGCAACAACATGCAACATTTGCGCGATGTTTTAAAGTACAATGAGCCGTTACATAGGTCATCAAAAGTTCAGCTGAATGCAAAATTCGTGGCATATCTGCATTGTTTCACAGGAAGGATTGAAACGGTTTACACACAGGCTTACAACAGCTATCCTACCAGGTTTGTTATTTTTATTTTGATTGAGTTATTTTTTTATTCCATAAAAACTGTGAACTCCAGAGTTTGACAAGGTGTTGAAGTGTTGTTTTTGAAGCAGTTGGACGATTTATAAAATTGATAAGAAAGGATTGACAAAGAAAAATGTTATGATCATATTGAAAAAAAATATATATATAAGCTCTGTGTCTGTGTGTTTAAGAGAGAGAGAGAGAGAGAGAGAGAGAGAGAGAGAGAGAGAGAGAGAGAGAGAGAGAGAGAGAGAGAGAGAGAGAGAGAGAGAGAGATTAACGACTTACATACTTACAGCAGATTGACAGACAAAAAAAAATAGTTCTGTGTATCTGTATGTGAGGAGAGAGAGAGAGAGAGAGAGAGAGAGAGAGAGAGAGAGAGAGAGAGAGAGAGAGAGAGAGAGAGAGAGAGAGAGAGGCTGACAGACAAACAAATAATCATGTCATATACCGATAAACACACTATGGACAATACTTCATCACGACAAACGCGAATAACCTAAAAAGGACAGTTTCATTTAACATAAATGTTGTCTCAACTGGCAATGATAATTCCCGCCAATGTTAATGTTGACAGAACAGCCTCAGATCACATGAGCAAACACTGTCGGCGTGGCAATTATGCTAATAAATTGTTAAATGTTTAAGATAGGACGACACGGGATTGTCATAATGCAAACAGGCGGGAAACAGCGCTGGAATTAAATGATAATGAGTTGTTTCTCTCACTGTGCCATGGAGTTGTCGTTGCGGAATATTTAAAGTGTCGGATGGTATGAAATTGGTAATTAGCAAATATACGTACACACACACTCCACACACACCACACACACATACACACACACACATATATATATATATATATATATATATATATATATATATATATATATATATATATGTGTGTGTGTATATATATATATATATTATATATATAATATATATATATATATATATATATATATAATTCATGTAAGTTATCTTGCTTCTTCTTCTTTCTTCTTCTTCTTCTCTTCTTCTTCTTCTCTTCTTCTTCTTCTTCTTCTTCTGATTATTATTTAATTATTATTATTATTATTATTATTATTAGTTTATTATTATTATTATTATTATTATTATTATTATTATTATTATCCCTTCTGCCATAAAAAACGTAAAAAAATGATTCCAATAAAAAATATAGCTGCTTACAATACTTCGAGTGATAAATAAATAAATAATCCCATTTATAAATTGAAAGAAAAAATGCTTACGTACACACAAACTTAAAACCACTAGCCAAAATAGAGAAAAGGAAATATAAGGAAAATAAAAACAAGAAACATTAGCGTACATAAAAACTTAAAAACATTAGCCAAAATAGAGTAAAGGCAATATAATGAAAAAAATAGTTGGGAAATATGGACGCGACTTCGAGTTAACGGATTATTTACACAACACTGTGTAAAAATGATTTCACTCCCTCTTATATCTCTCCCCCAGCTATTCCAGTTACACCGGATTGGATTTCAACGTGGTCTTTTGTCATTTTTTTTCCTCTTGGAAAATATATAATGTATATTTTTTTTTAAAGCTTCTGAGTCCCATGAAACCGCGGATTCTATTTTTGTTTACCCTTGGATTCGTAAAAGTAAGGCCGATGGAAAGAGGGGAAAGTGTTGATGAAAGTTGCGAAATAAAAATATAAGTCAAGACTAAATTCTGGTTGGTTGTTGTTCTCTGCTATGCGATTCTAAGAACATGACATTGTCTAAAGAAATTCGTGGAGATATTTTCTGTTACCTGGTAAAACATAAAAATTCTATAATGAGTAAAAATGTCATTAATGCCAGGAGCAAATATTCTAAGAATATAAACTTCTCTAAAGGATCTCGTTGAGATATTTTCTGTTACTTGGCAAAATACGAACATTCTATAATGAGTTTGAAAATTTTATTATTACCAAGTGCAAATATAGACTGAAATCTAGTTACCTTTCTCTAGCGAGGCTTCTCTGGAGGCGTGTGTATGTATATATTACAACACAAACTTTCCCTCTCTAGATCATCCAAAGAACTGTGACATTAATTTTCCACGACTGTATTCCCCACCTAATGCAAATGGTCTATGGTAATATTCGTGAATTCGATTCGGGTCTGGGCTTTGCCCACCCCTTGCCATCAGCCTCCGAAGTCATGAATTATTAACCTTTATTTATTTATCTTTCAGTTCTTTTGCACTTTAGCAGTAAACTTCACTGTTAAATTCCTTTTTTATTGTATTATTCATTACCGTATTATGGATTTCGTACCTGATAATGAAATGACTTAAAATGTAGTCAAATTTTGACGAAACGTTTTATTCATAAACAGAAAAAATGTAAGTTTTTAATTTTTCTTATTATTTTTATTTACTTCCTTTTATTTTTCTTCTGATAAGCTACATTCTCTCAGTCATTTTCTTGCAATTTTTATAGTTAAACTCAAAGAATTTTTTTAATATTTCTGTTTTTCCCTAATCCCTGTATTTCTATACATATTCTCATATTCTTAAAAGCATGACAATATAATTTTTTCAGTCAATTCTATTAATGTAATGTTTATTTCTGCTATCACGTCTGTTTATCAGAGTCCCTGTTTATCTCCAGTTCTATTCTCACAATAATATTTTTCCTTGAAGATATGACAATAACATTTTTTAGTGAAAATATGACAATATTTTTCAGTAAAATATGACAATATTTTTCAGTGAAAATATGACAATAATATATTTCGGTGAAAATATGACAATATTTTTCAGGGGAAATATGGCAATAATATTGTTTGGTGAAAATACGACAATATTTTTCGGTGATTATATTATACTAATATTTTTCGGTGAAAATATGACAATATTCTGCGGTGTAAATATGACTAATATTTTTCGGTGAAAATATGACAATAATATTGTGAAAATATGACAATAATATTTTTTCAGTTAAAATATGAAAATAATATTTTTCGGTGAAAATATGATAATATTTTTCGGTTGAAATATGACAATAATATTTTTCAGTGAAAATATGACAATAATATTTTTCAGTTTAAATAGGTCAATAATATTTTTCAATGAAAATAGGCCAATAAAATTTTGTCGGTGAAAATATGAGAATAGTATTTTCGGTGAAAATATGATATTAATATTTTTTAGTAAAAATATGACAATAATATTTTTCCAGTGAAAATATACATTTATTCACTACCGAGATTAAGAAAAAAAAACCGTTGCCTATTGAGGAAATTAATGCAAATATTATTCCCCCTTTTTTTGGGACGGAGAAAAATCATGAAGAGATCAATCATTTCAAAAAATATTTTGGAAAAGATAAAAAGCAAAAGTTAAAGGTCTGAAAGAGTCCAATCTTTTTTTCAGAGTTTTTTTATAGGAAGTGGAAATCTCTATTCCAGATGCTTTTATTTATTCTTTTTTTCTTCCCACTTATATATCTTCCAATCTTCCTATATTTCGATCACCTTTTTACCTTCCTCTCTTCCTTCTTCTTACTTCCTATTTTGTTATTTCCTCTTCCCATATTCGCTCTCCCCAGTCCCTGGGATTTAACATATTTTTGCATATCCTTACTAGTCCTCTAAATCCATTTTTTATAGTGTAAGTGTGATGCCACCAAAAGAGCTCAATCAATCAATGTCAGTTTCCCTTCTCACTAGTTTTCGTACTTGGGTGTTTTCGAACTATCGTGTTTGCAGATACTTTTTTTCCTCTTTCATATTTCTTCTTCTTCTTCTTCTTCTTCTTTTTTATAGTGTAAGTGTGATGCCACCAAAAGAGCTCAATCAATCAATGTCCGTTTCCCTTCTCACTAGTTTTCGTACCTAAGTGTTTTCGAACTATCGTGTTTGCAGATACTTTCTTTCCTCTTTCATATTTCTTCTTCTTCTTCCAATGTTTGACGAGCATTCTTATCACCGCCATTGTATCCCAGTCACGTCATGTAACGGCCCCTGGCTCCCCCCCCCCCCCCCCCCCCCCCCCCCTCCACCCAACTCTTCTCTTCTCACAATGCTCTGCCTTCATATGACCACCAACCCCCCACACTACCCACAAAATTCCTTTCATTTTCATTAAAATTGTAGGACACGAGAAGTCACTAC
Organism: Macrobrachium nipponense; assembly: GCF_015104395.2. Classification (NCBI taxonomy): domain Eukaryota; kingdom Metazoa; phylum Arthropoda; class Malacostraca; order Decapoda; family Palaemonidae; genus Macrobrachium; species Macrobrachium nipponense. The sequence continues at coordinate 16,908,636 of NC_061105.1, read as the reverse complement.
TGTCTTTGTTGCGTCCTGTTACTTTGGGAAAGAGTTGTCTTTGCATTTCTGTCTTTGTTGCATCCTGTTACTTTGAGCTAGAGTTGCCTTTACGTTTCGCGAAAGGGATGAATTTGAAGCATAAGACACTATACCTTCACAAGATCACATAGGTAATATTAAAAAAAAAAGCGTTATTTCGATCAAGTTTTAATCACACTTTTAACGACAGATGAATAATCCTCTTCGTGGATGTTAATGAATCCTACTTGCTTTTAATAAAACATTATTTTAATGAGGTTTTGATCAATTTTCATCTTCAACCTACTTGCCATAATTTCACTGCTTCTGACTCAGGATTCAACGTATATTAAAAGAATTTTATATTCCTTAACATCCAACCAGCCTTGCTAAATAATTTACCTTAACGTAAACCCCGCAGCTTGTACTGATAAATGAAACCGTGACTCAGAATCAACGCAACATTACCACAGAGGCAAAAGCGAAATCGTGCGGTGTCCCAAGAACCCCACATTTAACTAATCTTGTAGTACTGTTCTCTCTTATTCAAGGAAGTTTCCCTTGTACTGCGCCTCTTAAACCTTGAGCGAATTTCTGGTCTCCGTTATATATTCCTGTGGACATTTTCTCGTCCTTTCCTGAGGTACGAATTATGACGTCCAAAGAGGGAATGAATTCGGGGCAATGTATACCTCAGGTACACGTGAATGTTTGATGCGAAATATGTCTTTGTTGTACCTGTCTACGTTGTCATTGTGTAGTCAATACATCGTCTAATATTAAGAGAAATTAGTCGTGAGTTGCGGGACTTCTTGTAACAAAGGAAGCTCTCTCTCTCTCTCTCTCTCTCTCTCTCTCTCTCTCTCTCTCTCTCTTTTTCATACTCAAACGCAGGGTTGTCCGCGAATCAGCTGTTTAAAGTGAGCGTATGCTCTCCTTTCTACAATTTATAATTCTCCAAATATTTTCGTGTGACTTAAAGACGCTATTTTTTAGGTTGGATAGCGACGTAGGAAGGAATAATAAAATGCAAAAGGAGGAAGTAGATGGGGGAGATGGGTAAGGGGGGGAGGAATGGATGGAGGGAAAGAGAGAGTGAGGGAGGGAGGGAGGGAGGGAGGGAGGGAAGAGGACTTCAACCTTCCATATGTTTTCATACTTGTCTTCTTGGTCTGGAATTTAAACTCATATGCACGCGACTTACACGGAAAAGAGAATGTATTTATGGTCAGCGAGGATGGTAAAGTTTCTCTCTCTCTCTCTTTATATTTATACATGTGTATATATATAAAACTTGATCCCTTTCACAATTGTACTGTGTATTCATACAAAGAGTAACAGGGGCCCCATTTAAACAGGAAGGTATCTAATGGGGGCTTTATTCACGAAAGTTATAAGATTTCAAGGGATAACTGTCCCCATCATCCGGTAGTCTGAAAGCTTGGAACTTTTGTGAATAGAAGTTCCGTTAGATACCATCCTGTTTGAAAGAGGTCCAGTTATTCCAAGTGTATATATGTGTGTGATATAATATATATATATATATATATATATATATATATATATATATATATTTATATATATATATATATATATATATATATATATATATATATATATATATATATATATATATATATATATATATATATATATAGAATCTTCTGGTCACTTTTTATCAGATACATATATAATTGTAATAGCCACAATGACCTCTAAACTTCTCGAGTTTTTCGCACATTTTTGGATACGCTTGTCGCTACAAAGCCTTGAGATCCAAGTGTAAGAAATATGAAGAAATTATGATGTCCAGTGGAGGGAAACGAACCCCAGTTATCATAATCCCGACGAGGTCACCTCGCCGACCTGCACGTGGTCAGGTGGGCAACGTGACCTCGTCGAGATTGTGGTAACCTGAGTCCATTTCCCGCTACTAGACATCATAATTTCTTCATATTTCTTGCACTTGGATATCAAGGCTTTGTAGTGACGAGCGTATCCAAAAAAAGCACAAAGAATTAGAGAAGTTAAGAGAAATAGTGGCGATGGGTTATATATATAGATAGTAGATTTTTTTTTTTCATAGATTATAACATAGACATATAATAGATTATATATATATATATAGATATAGATAGATCAAATCTAGATAATAGATATAATATAGACATGAGATATATATATATATATATATAACATATATAGAATAATATCGATATATAATATATAATAGAATATATATATATATATTAATGTAAAATAATTTATTTATATATAATAAAGTTATTATATATATATTATATATATATATATTATATATAATATACTATATAAATAATATATAATTTAATTAAGATATATTTATATATATATTATATAGATAGAATATTATATATATATATTAATTATATATGATATATTACATATATATATACATATAGATTTTTATTCCATTATATATATATATAATATATTATAAATATATATATATATATATATATTAATATATTATATTAGAGATATTATATACTATTATATAAATAATATATATAATATATATATATAATATATAAGATATATTTATAGAATATATATATTATATACATATATGATTACTTATATATATATATAAATATATATATATATATATCTATATATTTTAGATATATATCAATATATATATATATATATATATATATAATAATAATAATATATATAATGATATATACCTTACATATAATTTAAATATATAATAGTATATATATATATATATATATATAGATAATAGATAGTACTATATGATTATTATATTATTAAGAATAATAAATTAGATATTAGATATTATATATATTAGATTATATATTATTATATAATATTATAGATAATATTAATATATATATATAATATATATGTTATAGATTATATATAATTATATATATTATCATTATAGATATATATATAATATTAACATATATATTATATAGATACCAATAGAGATATAATATTATATTATAATATATATAATATATTATATATATATAATATATCATATATTATTATATATATATTCAGCATGAGACTTCCAAATAATATGCTACTTCTCTCGACCTACCTTCATATCATACCTTTGATTCGAATCTAAATCACCATTCACTCCATTTCCATTGCGTATGTTGCAAGTGTTTCCTTTCCAAAAACACATACTACACATTTTCTCAATGAATGCCAGCTGTCTTCTCCCTGGTCGACATTTTCGACACGTCGACATAACACCGTCGATACGAAGAGACAGGTGCTTTAATGAAAAAGATATGAAGAAGAAAGTATCTTCTCTCCAAATTCGGGGCGTAAAGGAACGTGTTATTGACAAAGCATATTGATTCCTACAATCCATTGTGTTCTTTGTAATTTCGCTCCTTTGTTCTTTGTAAACATTCTGCCTTTGAACGCAGACATTTTTCATCTTAGTCTCTGACGTGAGTGTCAGAAGAAAGTCTTATAGATTAGAAACTCTGAAAGTAATATTCCAACCGAATACGGGTTGACAAATTACAGAACAGCCATAACTTGATATATGCTGGATTTAGGATACATCGACATTCCAGTTATTTGCATAAGAATTAAGCTAAAATCGCCTAAAATAAGGATTACTAAATGATTGGCGATTTAGAAATTTAACCAATGCGCAATATTTCGACATTAGTATTTAAATACTTTGGTGTTTATAAATATATTTCCCTTTGAATCCTTGGTGCTCATAAATAGATTGCAACCATGTAATTACTTCTATAGGATATTTCATTTAGTTAATTTTTCGAGAGAGAGAGAGAGAGAGAGAGAGAGAGAGAGAGAGAGAGAGAGAGAGAGAGAGAGAGTCTATTGTATCCATCATTCATTATTTTTTTGAGGGAATAATGGTTTCTGAAATTAATATTACGCTGCAAGCCTCTAGAGAGAGAGAGAGAGAGAGAGAGAGAGAGAGAGAGAGAGAGAGAGAGAGAGAGAGAGAGAGAGAGAGCGCATAAACAACCCACTTTTACGGCCCTCGAATTTCTAATGAGAAATCCATTCAATATCCCGCGACTAAATGACAAACATTTTTTTTTGTCTAATTTTACGGTCGTTGATACTTCCTCATTCATTCGCTTGGAAACGTAATATAGAGCCTGCAGTGTGGTTTTAATTACGAGCGTGACCTGCTGACCTGCACGAAAGCGAAATACCCTCAAAGAGCCTGATGTCATTTCATTTCGTTCAAATTGAATAAAAAAAAAAAAAAGAAAAAAAAAACACCTTTTGATGTAATCGGATGCCTAAGGCGACTGGATTTAACCTGTAATTAGTTATTTGTATATACATTCACATGCAATAGAAAGTTTCTCTTTTATTCATTATTTCATGACATAATATGGTATGATAAAGCCCTCTTCTTTATGATCCTTTTTATATACGAAGAATTATACATATATACAATGAACAGTTTCTTGTTTATTCATTATTAATCTTTCATTGGAAAAAAGGTTCCGAAACGTATTACGCTGGTGAGGCTGTATACTTCAGAGAGAGAGAGAGAGAGAGAGAGAGAGAGAGAGAGAGAGAGAGAGAGAGAGAGAGACTTTAAAAAAAAAATATTCGTTATTCACTAATTTTTTGGGTGGGACTAATGGTATATCAGATATTCTTATCTTGTTAAGCTTTACGCTTGTGTGTGCGCGTTTCAGAATCTGCCTTTAATTTGATATGAACCTAATTTCAGAATCTAACCTTTATTTCAGGATCTGATCCTCATTTCAGAATCTGACCCTAATTTCAGAATCTAAGCCTGATTAAGATTCTAGCCATAATTTCAGATTCTGACCCTACTTTCAAACTGATATCCGGGTCGAGAGATTGCCTTCAAGAAAAAGAATTTTGTGCACTAGATTTTGTATGCAAGATTTTGTATAAAGGTGGATTTTTACGTTTGCAAATTTTGAAATCTTTGTAGGAATGGGTGAGAGATTGTGAGGAGGGGGGTGGGGGGTGGTGAGTGAACTATGTACAGGTTCTGTTAGAAAGGGGTGTTGAAGGGCTATTGTTAGTATAGAGGTCAAACTGTTATTCGGGTCGAGAGAGATTCCCTTATAGAAGGAGAATTTTGTGGGCTGGATTTTGTATGAAATGTGAATTCTGCGTTTGATAATTCTTTAAGCAAATAAAGGGACTGAACTCTGTATGCGCAGGCTCTGGTAAACAGAGGAATGATTCGTACGGAGGGAATTCTGCGTTCGCAGGCTTACCGAAAAATCAGGTCATTCTTTGTATGGGAGTTCCCTCAGAGTTATATATCATTCACATGAAAGGTCCCTCAGAAGGGGAATTCTGCATGTTCACGCTTAGTGAAAAAAAAAAACGGGAATTCTCTGTATGGAAGTTCCCTCAGAGGGGGAATTCTGCAAACGAAGTTTCTGTGGTAAGGCGAACTCTCCTTACCTTACAGAAACATTCAGTGGCACTTTCCAGCTGGTGTACCTACTGGCGAGAGAGAGAGAGAGAGAGAGAGAGAGAGAGAGAGAGAGAGAGAGAGAGAGAGAGAGAGAGTTCCACCCGCGAGGAGGCCAGTTGAATGACGCTATCACCATCCAAGGTTCCCCCAAAATTCCGAATTTATTTTCACGTTAAGCGATTTCCCCGCAAAAGGTAAAATCCACCGAAATATACTATACTTTTTAAATCTTTTGAGGCACGTATCGGCGTGTGTATATATTTATATATATTATGTATGCATGTATATATATCTTACAAGTGTGTAATGTTAGTGAATTACATATCATGTCTTGTTTGGAGACAGACTGAGCTGTAGGGGCAGCTCTCTTGAGTGAAGGAATTTGATATGCAAGCATTTTAATCGGGAGACTGCTCGTCTTGTCGACAAGACAGCTTTGGGTGTGTCAAGCATGTACATTCGTTTGTATGGATGTTACAAGTCTAATCGACCAGGGCACTTGCGAGAGCCACATTCCTTTTGGTGAGAAGAAAGAGGTCAGTTTGGTATATGCCAGGTGTCGGGAGAGGAAACCCCATCGTAAAGGTATGGCATATATTTTGTAAGACTTAGAAAACCGTTACCTTTGAAAAGAAAGAGAAGTGTGAAATACATTCTTTTATTTAAGATTACTTTGAAAAGAGTGATGTGTGAATTGTATCTTTTATCCATTATTATCTTTATTACAGATGGGTTCTATTCCATGGCATTAGAGACGGGATTCTCTATCCTGACTAATACAAAGAACCTATTGACATTCTGGGTCTGGGAGTGAATTCTTAGTCAGGAGGGTAGAATGATAACTTACTAGTTTTCTTTGTGGGCAGACTTGAGTTTTCATCATTATGACTTATTAATCATTTTGTTCTATTCTATATCCATCTGCTTAGGGTAATAAATAGTATATTTTTGTACTTACGTGATCTTAATAGCCTAATGACATGTTTGCAGACCGAGGGCACCATTGGCAACAGGTAAGGGTTTCCAATTTGTGTAGTTTTAATAAAAGGGTGGTTAGAGTGGTGGCAGGTGGTTTAAGAGGCTTTTTATATACTTTATAAGCTGTAGGTACGCTAACGAAGAGACTGGTGAGTAGTTAGACATAGATGTTTTTTTGGTAAGAAAAGGGGTTATAATCATGTCACAGGCAACTCGAGGCTCTTTTTGCTGATTCAATGGGTTGGGCATTGAGAAGCTGTACATCTCTCTGGCTAAGTCATTATCGGCCATCTTGTGATTCTAATTTTCGACGTATTAAAGTGTTTCACGAGTGTGGTTAACAGGTCACACATATTTGAGGTGCGTATCCGAATTCGGTTTCCAGTCATATGAAGATGTGAGTGTATTTTCAAGCTTTCTTTCTTATTTTCTCCTTTTTATCTTTATTTTTTTTACTTTTTTTTGTTTTTGTTGTTTATATTCCTTTTGTTTGTTTGTGGCGAATATACTCAAGCGGAGTTTTTTGTTGCGAGTCACACCCTGAGAGAGAGAGAGAGAGAGAGAGAGAGAGAGAGAGAGAGAGAGAGAGAGAGAGTGAGAGAGAGAGGCGAGAGTTGGTGTGTGTGAGCTTGGTATCGCCAGGGTGGATCGCTTAGTAAGCGTTTTGCATTTCTTTTTCTTTTTCTATCCCCTACCTATTTTTTGTTGTTGTTGCTTTCGTGGGATGATATACTGGGCATGGGGCACGTTTGCTTTTTGTTATCCATTATTGGGGGAAAATTTGTATTAATTTTTCTGGATTGGGTTTTGTGTATTTAATACATTGATGTTATTGAGGTCGGGGAATCGTATAGAACAGAAGAGCTTTCGGAAAGAGAGAAAGATGGCGGATACTAAGAGTACCTCAACGCTACTACATCACGTAACGAACGTGAGTGCGGGCGTGAGTCCTTTCAGAGGGATGGTAGATGGCGTTCTATCACAACCTGTCCAAATTTTTATTGAAGGGGTGAATAATTATTTAGCTGGAAAGAATATATCAGACGATAAAGAGGCATTTAGAGAGGCGAAAGCTTTACTAGATTTCAATAGGGGAGATCTCTCCCATCGTTGCAGGAGTTTCCAATTTACAAAATGTCGTACCTGGACGGATTTGCAAGCATTTTTGAAAACAGCTTATGGCTCAAAAGAACACGGAGATATGGTGAGGGACCTTCGGTGTCTTTATAAACTAAGGAAGGGCACTAATAACCTCGTAGAACATAGTTCAAAACTTTTTGACGCAGTGACAGATTGGGTAGGAAAATTGAAAACATCTAAATGGGTTACAGGGAGTAATGTCTCTCTTGAGAACATTCGTAAACTGATCTATTTTCCCGTGGTCTTGCACGATGTACCAGATGCGATAGTGAATAGCTTTGATGAAAAGATTGAACCTACTTCAGACGAAGAATTACTTCACGCCCAAATTGAGAAGCATATGTCTAAATGTCCCACTGTAGATAGTACAATTTTTAATGGGACAGGCCCAAGGGATAGAGTGCAAAGAGACACAGAATTTTCTCCTCCCCGTCTGTGTGCAAAAGTTGAATATAACAAAAGATCAATCGATCAAAAGCAGCAGCAGTTGCGCTGTTTCAACTGCAATAAACCAGGGCATCCAAAGAAATTGTGTAAGGTTAAATATTGTGGAATGTGTAAGAGTACTGATCATTATTGGCAATCTTGTCCGTCTCAAATACGGAGAGATGCGAGGCCTACACCTGAAGGTTCTGGTAATTATAATGTGAGAACTTCCCAGGCAGGTCAAACCAGAGGGCAAAGAGATCGGCGAAATTTTTGGAAGCCCGATCAACAAAAAGGGTACAGGTGATTGGTACGTGCCATTGTGGTCTCGTGGGGGATGCCCCAGTGCCCAAGCCTATAGTCTATGGAACAGTAGGGGATGTAGATATCCCGATATCTATAGACTCGGGAGCGTCTATAAATTTAATGGACTATAATTTGTATCAATCCATGTTTTCCAATTACCCTTTGCAACCTTCAACGGAAACGGTGTGTGATGTGCAAGCCCATAGATTAAATACCCTGGGTTGTGTTCAAATACAGTTTACTCTCGGTGACAGAGTGCTAACAGAACCATTTTTGGTAATGAAAGGAATTGCGTTGAACAACAGACTTTTGGTGGGTCATCCTGCTTGTAGAAGACACAAGATTTCGATCCCTGTGGGTGTTAATGGGATAAAAGTCAGGATACCTGGTGTTTTTCTGTCTTATGAGGATGTGATTAGAACAGAGGACATGGAGGTTATTGAAAGAGGAGATGTGCTCGGTGATATTAAAGGCTGTGATACGAGTGTTATGGAGAAAGATAATAATAAAACCCACGTTGCGGATATGGGAAATGATTACGGGGTTTCTATCAGAGTTCACAGTGATAACAATGGTGGTGATGATACTTTGGATGGTGATGTTGATACTAATATTGATGTTATTTCTGATACTAAAAATGCTGGGGATGATACTGGGGGTGGTTATGTGTATGGGGCAGTGGAAAGGTGAGGTACTAACCACAAATATAGAGGTGTTTTATCCGAAGATATTATGTTACTACCTGGTTCGAAGACTGTGGTAAAAGATAAATTGAAGGAAATGAGAAAACCCACAGATGTGTGTGTTATTGAAAATAGCGAGAAGCTTAGAGGGTTGTTCGCATGGCATCGGTGAACAGTGTATCCAAGGATGGGTTTACGTGGTTAGAGTTGCTAAACTGTAATGATACAGTTAGGAGATACCAGAAGAATACATATATATTGGATTTCCAAGATTGGAGTTGTGATAATGGTTCAGTGGCTATCATAGAGGGGAAACCTGAGTTTTCAGAGGCAGAAATGCAATAAAGGAAACGAATATTTAGAGAACATTTAGCTAATGCGGATTATAGCGAACACGTTGAAGCGATAAGCGGGCTCTTGGCGGGGAAACGGTAGCCTTATATGGTGATAAATTGGGGTTGACTAATGTGTTAGAGCATAAGGTAAATTTGGAGAGTGGCACAAAACCTATTTATATTCCTGCATATCGCATACCTTTCAAAATCAGAGAACAGGTAGAGAAAGAGGTTAATAGATGGGAGGAAGAGGGAATCATTAGACCTATCGTGTCTCCTTACAACCTTCCCTTGTTAGCGGTGCCTAAGAAAGACGGTTCTGTCCGTGTATGCATCGATTTTAGACGTTTAAATGAGAAGACGATCCCTGACTGCCATCCAGTCGTGTGCATACCAGATCTTTTTGTTGAAATTGGGGGACATAATATTTATAGCTCAATTGATTTGGCGCAGGGTTTTTTGCAGGTCCCTCTTAGTGAGAGTAGCAAGGAATATACCGCTTTTTCAGTGCCCAAGGGACACTATGAATATACACGAATGCCTTTCGGCTTATCGGGCAGTCCGATGACTTTTACCAGGTTGGTGAACACAGTTTTGCATGGGTTATTAAGCAAAAATGTTTTTGTGTATATGGATGACATCCTGGTCATAACAGACACGATCGCGCAACACCTGGAAGTGCTTACAGAAGTACTTGGGAGGCTTAGATTAGCAGGGTTGAAAATTAAGCTAGCCAAGTGTTCGTTCTTGAAAAAGCAGATCACATCTAGGCCACATCAAATCTAAGGAAGGGGTTAGAGTAAATGACGATAAAGTCAAAGCAATAGCGAATTTTCGCGCCCCCAGATCAAAGAAAGAGATTAAGTCATTCCTGGGTATCGCCGGTTTCTTCAGGAGGTTTGTGAAAGGGTTCTCTAATATAACAGCTCCCCTACCTGATGTATTGCGGGAAGACGTTCAATTTCAATGGAAGGAACCCAAGGCGGAGAGTTTTCAAAAGCTCAAGGATGCGCTAATGAATCCCCCTGTTTTGAAGTTTCCAGGTTTTAGCGAACCTTTTTCATTAGTGACTGATGCAAGCCAGGAAGGTATAGGTGCTTGCCTTATGCAAAAGTTCGATGGGAAATTCCATCCTATAGCTTTTTATAGCAGGAAGTTCAGGACAAAGGGCAGCAA
>NC_061105.1:16883107-16888107 GCF_015104395.2 Macrobrachium nipponense | reverse complement strand
TTATTATTATTATTATTATTATTATTATTATTATTACTAATATTATTATTATTATAAAGGATTATTTATCTAACCAACTGTCGTCTAATAATAATAATAATAATAATAATAATAATAATAATAATAATAATAATAATAATAATACTAATAATAATAATAATAATGTGGAAGTTAGTGACAGGTATCATCAGTGAAAGGCTATACAACTATCTAGAGGATACAAACACCATCCCCCACCAACAGAAAGGCTGCAGGAAGTGTAGGGGCATAAAAGACCAGCTCCTGATAGCCAAATGGTAATGATGAATAGTAAGAGAAGAAAAAGCAACCTAAACATGGTATGGATTGACTACAAGAAAGCATTTGACATGATCCTACACACATGGCTAATGGAATCCTTGAACATATATGGGGCAGAAGAAAACACCATCAGCTTCCTGACGACCTCAAATATAAGGAGGAAGAACTCCGCACCAAAAGCAGTCCACCCTCAGCCTAGAGGATGTCTGGCAGCTCCAGACGGAAGCTCGCTACAAGAGAGAGAGAGAGAGAGAGAGAGAAAATTGCTTTGATGACTATGATATTATAGTTTATCTGTACAAATTGAAATATAAATATATTTACTGATCCTGACCGTGCATATGAAAATGACCTCCATAGGCACTCTACTAGCCTGTGTAAGCAGTACTGAAAAAGCCACTATTTGAAAAACAGAGAAGAATCTCTACAAGCCTAACGCTGCCGAAGTAGCCTTTACTTTTAATAAAGCATGCTTGAGAGAGGGTCTGCTTCCTAAGTACAACAACAACAACAACAACAACAACAATAATAATAATAATAATTGGGCTGAATACCTGGCTGCCTGTCGAAGCTCCTCTGTTGCCAGAGGTTCCATTTACGTCGTTGTCGTTTAATCCTTCATTTCTTTCCATCATTGCTGAGTTTTGCTATTTAACCCATAGCTGGACCCTACCCCATCAGGAATAGGTACTCATTTACAGCTGAGTAGACTGAGGTAAAGATCCTTTCCCAAGGAATCAACGCCGAGGAGAGAAGTCATCCATCCAACAACTGACCAGCCCCAATGTTGCTTAACCAGTCCATTGACGACCTAACCCAGTCTGTCACGGCGCCACTAATCCAGACTGTAAGGATTGTATCTGGGGACATCAGGATGGAGTTTGGAATAGAAAAATGTGCCTTAGTCAACATACAAAAGGGCAAAGTAACAAGGACTGAAGGGATAAAGCTACCAGATGGGAGCAACATCAAACACATAGATGAGATGGGATACAAATACTTGGGAATAATGGAAGGAGGGGATATAAAACACCAAGAAATGAAGGACACGATCAGGAAAGAATATATGCAGAGACTCAAGGCGATACTCAAGTCAAAACTCAACGCTGGAAATATGATAAAAGCCATAAACACATGGGCAGTGCCAGTAATCAGATACAGCGCAGGAATAGTGGAATGGACGAAGGCAGAACTCCGCAGCATAGACCAGAAAACTAGGAAACATATGACAATACACAAAGCACTACACCCAAGAGCAAATACGGACAGACTATACATAACACGAAAGGAGGGAGGGAGAGGACTACTAAGTATAGAGGACTGCGTCAACATCGAGAGCAGAGCACTGGGGCAATATCTGAAAACCAGTGAAGACGAGTGGCTCAAGAGTGCATGGGAAGAAGGACTGATAAAAATAGACGAAGACCCAGAAATATACAGAGACAGGAGAATGATAAACAGAACAGAGGACTGGCACAACAAACCAATGCACGGACAATACATGAGACAAATTAAAGAACTAGCCAGCGATGACACATGGCAATGGTTACAGAAGGGAGAGCTAAAGAAGGAAACTGAAGGAATGATAACAGAGGCACAAGATCAGGCCCTAAGAACCAGATATGTTCAAAGAACGATAGATGGAAATAACATCTCTCCCATATGTAGAAAGTCCAATACGAAAAATAAAACCATAAATTACATAGCAAGCGAATGTCCGGCACTTGCACAGAACCAGTACAAAAAGAGGCATGATTCAGTGGCAAAAGCCCTCTACTGAAGCCTGTGCAAGAAACATCAGCTACCTTGCACTAATAAGTAGTACGAACACCAACCTGAGGGAGTGATAGAAAACGATCATGCAAAGATCCTCTGGGACTATGGTATCAGAACACATAGGGTGATACGTGCAAATTGACCAGACGTGACATTGATTGACAAAATCAAGAAGAAAGTATCGCTCATTGATGTCGCAATACCAGGGGACACCAGAGTTGAAGAAAAAGCCAGGGGAAAAAGGGATAAGTATAAAGACCTGAAAATAGAAATAAGAAGGATATGTGATATCCCAGTGGAAATTGTACCCATAATCATAGGAACACTAGGCACGATCCCAAGATCCCTGAAAAGGAATCTAGAAAAACTAGACGCTGAAGTAGCTCCAGGTCTCATGCAGAAGAGTGTGATCCTAGAAACGGCGCACATAGTATGAAAAGTGATGGACTCCTAAGGAGGCAGGATGCAACTCGGAACCCCACACTATAAATACCACCCAGTCGATTGGAGGACTGTGATAGAGCAAAAAAAAAAATAATAAATAAAATAATAATAATAATTATTATTATTATTATTATTATTATTATTATTAAAATTATTATATTATTATTATTATTATTATTATTATTATTATTATTATTATTATTATTATTATTAATTATATTATTATTATTATTAACCAAACAAAAACTTCTTTCAGTTTTCTTCTGAAGATTGAAAAAGTAACCCACAAAATCACTTTGTAACTTCTTTACTTCTAAGTATTTACATTTAGTTTTACTACACACTCGAGTACTTTCAGGCCCTATCTGTGGCCCATCTTCAAGAGATGTTTGGGATGTTAGCCTGGGTCAAGGCCCAGCAGTCTTCTGGAACTTCTTCTCGTTGAGCTGTCATTTATGTGATGGCTGTTCTGGTTTCTTTGAGAGTTGCCAATCCCCTCTTGTCGCTCTGATATCCTGAGCTGATGGTCAATGGGATTAATCCTTGAGGTAAGGGTGTGGTCACCAAAAGTCTGTTGGGCAGGAAACCTAATCTCCAGGTCAGCTCGGCTTATGGGATCTTCTGAGGTAAAACATTGTTTCCTTCTATTACTTTAATCTCTATGATGAGTGCACCTTCTACTACCCTCCTGTGACTAATTTTGTTGCTTTTGTATATAAGCCTACTGTTTTTGAAATCCATCCTATGGTCATTTTCCCAACAATGCCTAGCTATAGCACTCCCCTGAGAGTTAAGTTGTACTACCCTTCTATGTTCTTGGATTCTAGTCCTTATTCCCCTTCCTGATTCCCCCACATATCTGTCTCCACAATTGTTGCAATTGATTATGTATACCCCCGCTACATCATCTGTATTACTGTCTTCTCCTTCCAATTTATTTTTACATACTTTGTTTTTTACGGTATTATCAAAGGTATATACAAACTTATATTTACTTTCTTTCATTTTTGTATATATATAATAATATATATATAATTAATATATCAATATATTTATATATAATATAATCATATATATAATAAATAAAGGAAATTACAATCGATTAAAAAAATAAAAAATAAAAATAAATACGTAAATAAAATAAAATAACAAAAATTAATGTATAAAAAATAAATATATAGATAAAAATAAATAAATAAACATTAATAAATAAAATAATCAATAAATAACAATAAATAAATATATAAAAATAAATTACTTAATAAAAATGGATAAATAAATCGATAAATAAATATATGAATAAATAACAGAGACGGACAATCCTTCAGTTCTAGTAGGCCCTCCAGCGCAGGGCCCTATATTTGCTGCACCTCCCAGAGGTCGCTATCCTGCCAACCAGGTCCGAGCTTTCGATGACATTGGTGCGCAGATATCCATCATTCACGAGGATGAGATTCCTTACGGAGCTCGGGTTGACAGGCACCAATTCGTCAAAAAGGAGAGCTTCAACCACGTTAAGATGTTCTTGCCTGCTGTCTCGTCGAGAGTCACCCGATCTCACCGCTCTACGGTATGTACTATGGAGGTTATACCGTCCTGCTAGGACTAGATTTTAAGCTTCCTCCTACCTTTTCACAGGGCCCCAGCAGTTCCTTACATACCTCCAGACCAATCCTACAGTCCTCCAGGAACCAAGGTATCTAAAGAGAGAGGTAGCATCATCCCCATCCAATATCCCAGAAGCCTCTTTGTGTACTTTTCTGAACATCTGTACGAGAAATCTCCTGATGTTTGGTGCAGGAGTGGTTCATTATAGCCACCTCCTGGGAGTGGCAGGAGAGTCTCTTACACAGGCGAATGGTGGTCATACAAAAGGTGGGCATATCTAAGGTGGTTGCATTTGAAGAGAAGGAAATCGGCTTGTCGTCTTCTATTGCATACCTAGGCCACGCCCACTTTACACCTGGGCGGCTGTGCGATGAAGGCAGGCTTGTAGTAATTGTAATCTAATTGAAATATTATTCATTACACATTCTTAAGGTAACTGCAATTGTAATTTTTCAAAGAAATCTCTGCTTAATATTAATTCTAGTTGTAACTGAAATTTGCTAAACGGATGATGACGTCATACAACAGATATGATGTCACATTCCGAAATATTTCTTGGAAATCAATAAAAGTCTAAACATTTCCTTGTATTTTCCTGATTTATGTGGCACCAGAAACCATAATTTAGCTATGTTAAAATGTCAACTTAGTTAATAAAGCCGCCTTCCTTCTTTGAGAACTAAAATATGACGAGCAAAGTATGAATGGGGAGGAGCTTAGTGATGGAAACGATCAAGCAAATATCCTCGTGGACTACAATACCAATGCACAAAAGGTGATATGTGCCAATAGACCAGACGTGACGTTGATTAACAACATTAAGAAGAAAGTATCACTCATTGATGTTGCACTACCATTTGACACCAGAGTAA
>NC_061105.1:16868107-16878107 GCF_015104395.2 Macrobrachium nipponense | reverse complement strand
ATAAGCCAAGAGAAAAGTTGTGAGTGTGTGTACTTGAAAACAGTAAACTGTTTTGTGTTTTATTATTCCTTCCCCATCTTAAGGACCTCCCTGACTGTAGGACTTGACTGCTGGGTCGTCTTAGTGCTCGGAGAGCAGTAAGGAGATTCCCCAGCTGCAACTGCTGCAGTCAGTAAACAGCTACCAATAGGCTAGATAGGGCCCCCCTTCAAGCAGAAAAGAAAATATTACAATAATAATAATTAAATTATATTAAAACAGCATTAGAAAGAACAAAATAGTAATAATAAAGTAAAGTAGAGTAAAGTAAAAGAAAGTCAAGTAGAGTAAAGTAAAGCAAGTAATTTTTTATAATATTAAATTAAAATATATATATATCTATATATAAGTATATATATATATTAAATATATATATATATATATATATATATATATATATATATATATATATATATATATATATATATATATATATACTTTATATATATATTGTTACAGTAATAATAATAATAATAATAACAATAAAGTAAAAAGAGTCAGAAAGTAATA
Organism: Macrobrachium nipponense; assembly: GCF_015104395.2. NCBI lineage: Eukaryota > Metazoa > Arthropoda > Malacostraca > Decapoda > Palaemonidae > Macrobrachium > Macrobrachium nipponense. The sequence continues at coordinate 16,877,558 of NC_061105.1, read as the reverse complement.
ATAACAATAATTGATTACAGTTACAGTTTCAGGTTCTTTAATTTCATTTTTCCACTCTAACTTTCACTTTGTCTGGTGCCCTAGGGCTTAAAGGGTTGGACAACCTAACCAGGCACACTGCCTATCCTTCAACCCCCCTCTTTTGACTTGGAAGCACCATAACGATGACGGACATGGAACCTTAACGAATACAAGAACAAGAAGTGACCACCAAGATGGAAGCGACTGAAGACCTAAGGAAAAAGAGGACGAAGGAGGACGACGACGACCAGGAGTGGACCACCGTTACCTCAAAAAGAACAAGAAAGCAGGATCAGAAAACCAGCTTTAAGGAAAATGCTCCGGAAAAGAACGCTAATGGAAACCAAATCAGGGAAAAAATGACCCACTTCAGGGTCATTGCAAACAACTCAGCTGAAGGATTCAGAGCTATAGCAGCCTTCCAGACCAGGTTCAAAAACCTGCAATTTCAGGCTAAGCCCAATAAGCAGGGTCAGTGGACCATCTCATCCAGAGATACGAAAACGATTATCACCCTGAGGAACACGACAGCAATCAACATCAAGGAACTGAAAGAAGAAGAGAGAATTAAGAAAGCAGTAGTGGTTGGCTACCCACTTGAAATGCCTGAAAGCCACCTAACGAGCGCAGCCAATGTGACAGCTGCGATTAGAATGAAGAACAAACAAGGTATACTTACCAAGGCTGTACTAGTCACCTTCGTAGGGACCATCCCAGAAAGAGTTGACCTGGGAGTGTTCGGGAGATATGGGGTGAAAACTTACTACCCGGAACCCCTAAGGTGCTTCAAGTGCCAGAAATTTGGGCACCATAAGAGCCAATGTCAGGCAAAGCAAGAGACCTGTGCAATATGCAGCAGGAAACATCCAACTGAAGACTGCATTGCCAAAAGGAAAGCAGGGGAGACCACAACACCGAAGTGCCCCAACTGCAGCAAGGCACACATCGCCATGGCCTGGGGATGCCCGGAGAGACTGGCAAGAGTAAAGGCCGCTCTGCCCAAAGAAACAAGAAGAGAGAGGAGCTTGTCAAGAGGAAGGGCAGCACCAAAACCTCAGCCCAGAAGAAGGTTCTATACCAGGGAAGAGCTGGAGGAATCCAGGAGGGAAGCAGGACCCAGCAGGAAAAGAAACAGCTCCAGGTCTGCATCAAGAAGACCCTCCCCCCAGCAAACAAATCCTCAGGCACCTAAACCATTGCCAAGGTCTATATACATCAAAACAATCGATCTCAGGGACAGATTGACAGACTTCTCCAAACGCATCATAAAGGGAGACATCAATGCAGAAACTATCCAAGAGTGCATAGAAGTACTTCTTAAGTGCTTCATCAAAGGAGCTTCCAAGTCCCCCTCCCCCTCTACCACTATGCAGGAGGCAGCGACCCAAGCTGCACCAAAACCCACTCCTCAAACCCCCTCACCTCTACCTTCCACATCCGCCCTCAACCCCTCACCTTCCACATCCTCTGAACAAATAAACCACACCCTCAACTCATCCAACTCACCCTCATCATCACCATCAACCACTGAAGGCATGACAGAGGAAACTGGAATAACATTCGCACCAAGGGACCCCAGACAGTTCTCCTCAACGTACCAATCATGCTGAAGATCATCAATTGGAACGCTGGTGGAATAAGGACAAAGGCAGCTACACTAATTGCAGTCTGCAAAACAGAAAATGTGGACATCATTCTACTGCAAGAAACCATGCTAACAACTGGGACAAAATTCAGAATAACTGGATATAATGTCTACACAACCCCATGCGTAGGCACAGACAGAGGATTGGCAATTCTCGTCAAGAATACAATCCCAACAGCAAGAACACACAACCCAATCCCTGTGGCAACAATGTGGAAACCCTAGCAGTGAGAATCACACTGCTAAACCAGAGGATAGATATATACAACATATATAGAAAAATACATAGAGAAGAACCAGGAGAACTGCAGCTCACACAGCTCTTCGCACATGCAGCAGAATCACCAACAATTATATGTGGGGACTTCAAAGCGCATCACCCTCTGCTATCATCCCCATCGACCACAAACCAACCTGGAGAGCACATAGCCTTCTCTCTAGATGAGTTTGAAGGAGTCTCACTACTCAACTCAGGGCAACCTACACACATAAGAGGAGGCAGATTAGATTTGACATTTGCCACAACAACAATCAGACACCTAACAAGGTGGCAAGTACACACGACATTAGTGAGCGACCACTTTGCCACAGTAACAGAGCTGGAGATGCAGCAACTACCGCCAATACCGCCACCCCCTCCGACATGGAACCAAGACCTAGCGATTGGGTTGTGGTTTCGTCTAGCCCTCGAAGATGTGGGCAGCACAATACACACCTCCAGAAGACATAGATCAACTAGAAAAAGATCTAGTTGAGGCTATACACAATGCTGCAAACAGGGCAATGCCCATGAGAGTAGGAAGAAGAGACCACACCTACAAAGACTCCTGGTACTACTGCCCAGAAGTAAGAAGACTGAAAACCCTACTGAACAGGGTAACAAAAATTTATAGGAAAAGAAGGACAACAGAAAACAGTCAAAAATTATGTTCAACAGCAGCTGCAAGAGATAAGAATTGAAAAGTGGATGGAATGGTGTACAAAACTATCACAGTACACATCTCTCTCGGAGCTATGGAAGTGGCTGAACAGAGTAGCCGGAAAGAAGAGAACACCGGTAGCAACTCACCCTCACCCACTAGAAGAAGCGGAAAGACTGGCAACATCCTTCGCCAATAGGACTAGCTCAGGTAACCTCTCCCCTGAAACAAGAAGAATTCAGGATCAACTAGCACCGATTCGATGGGAGGAGATCGAGGCGGCCTGCCACCAGACCAGACGATACTGACATCCCTTTACCCACCCCCCCCCAGTAGAGAGGAACTGAAAGCAGTTTTTAAAGTTGGCAGAGACACAGCACCAGGAGCAGACAGGATAACATACACCATCGATCAGCAAAATGGGTCCTGCAGGAGAATAGCCTTTCTGAGAATCCTGAACAAAACACACATCGAGCACACAAGACCACAAACCTGGCGGCAGCAAGACACGCAGCCAATCCCCAAAACCTCAAAGATCCAGAGAACCCAAGACCAATCGCATTGGTGTCATGCATTGAGAAAACTGGAGAAAAAAATGGTACTAAATAGAATGAAGTACAAGATTGGTCCACTGCACAAGCAGCTATATGCATATCAGGAAGGAGTCGGAACTACAGAGTGCATAACAGATGTTCTCAGCTATATAAATCAGAAGAAGGCCACAGTAGCCTTCATAGATTTTGAAAAGGCTTTTGAACTAGCCAGTCCAGCAGCAATACTACAATCAGTAGTAAGGAAGGGAGTCCAAGGACACTTACTAGCCTGGACAAAAAACTACGTGCTGAGAAGGCAGGCCAGAGTAAAATTCCAAGGAGTGATGTCTACATTCCACGACTTGGAAAATGGCACCCCTCAGGGAGGAATTCTGAGTCCATTTTTATTCAATATACTAATGGAGAATATAGCCTCCCTGCAGCTTCCAGAAGGCGTAGAAATCTTCATCTATGCCGATGATGTGTGTAGTAGCAAGAGGAGCTGTTAGAGTACCCAGAATGCAAATGGCACTCAATGACATCAAACAATAAATCAAATGAGCTAGGCCTAAAAATAAACATAAATAAAACAAAGGCCATGACAATAAAAGCCCACAGACCGCTGCAACCACTAACAATAGGAGCTGAGCCCATAGAATGGGTAGACAGCTACATGTACCTAGGAGTTGTCATAGATCAGCAGCTAACTTTCAAGGAAGAAATCAAGTACTTGAGAGAAAGAGCAAATGCAAGACTTGCTGCCATGAGATACATGTCATCCCTGAAGGAAGGAGCAAATGAACACATACAAAGGAAGTACTACCTAGCCTGCACCAGAACATTGGTGGTGGACTATGCTGCCCCCACTCTGATAAGGCTGACAGAGGCTCAGAAAGAATCACTGGAGGTCATTTAAAACAATGCAATGAGACTCATGCTAGGAGCACCTACATGGACAAGACTGTGCAACTCAGGCTTGAAACTAACCTGCCAAAGCTAGAGGATAGGATTGCACGCGAAATGTAAGCACCAATGGCCAAGATGTTCCTCTCAGAAAGAGACTCCATCTCTAAGAAAAGAGCAAGAGAGGAACTTGCCAAACACCCACAGATTCAAACTTCGAGTTCCTATGGTAAGGACCAAAGTGACAACATCAAAAGTCTAGGCATGGGCAGAAACACTGCTGCAACTAGGTCCAGACACAACACAGGGCACACAACAACTACCACCCTGGAAGAAGGACACTACAATATACAAATACACAAGCCTGCCAAGAGCAAAAGAGGACTGCACAGGAGAAGAGCTAAGAGCGGCAGCCTATGAAGCAATCAGAAACACTGAGACCATAGGGGCACAAACATACTACACTGATGGCACTGTAGATCCTGAGAATCAAACTACGGGAGCTGCAGTATATTCAAGAAACTTCACAGCCTGCTGGAGGACCTCCAACCACGCCTCCACTATGCAGACAGAGTTAACAGCAATAAGACAGGCACTGCTGTACTCACTGGAGAATGAAGTAGGGCCTGTAATCATCCACACAGACTCAAAGTCCTCAATGCAAGCCCTGCAACAACAGAAAATTAAAGAAAATAAGGCACTGCTGGCTGGAATTAAAACACTGCTACACCAGCACAGCGAAAGAGGAAAGACCTGTCCACCTTAAACTGGATACCCAGTCACATAGGAATTCTAGGCAATGAGAGGGCTGATGAGCTAGCCAAGAGTACAAAACACATTGACAGAGTGCAAGTACATATACAACCTGCACTGCAACAAGTCAAAAATGCAATGAAACCACTCTGCAAAGAAAAATTGATAAATGACCATCATGAGTGGGTAGAAAAGAACTCACCGTCTGCCAGATGGTATAAGAAATCGACTGGTCTAGTGCCTCCTCCCATAGACAGGGAAATTGTGGAAAACAGTGTCAGACCATGTGAACACTGTCAAGAAGAAACACAGCAACCACTCCTTCACTACCTGCTGGAATGCAGAGAAACAGCACAGCTAAGAGGTGCAGCACAAAATGCGGGTACCTGCACAAGATGCTGAGCATGCAGCTGCCACAGTCACAAAGACAATCATTGAAAACTTAGAAGAGCATGCCCAGGCGCTCTACAACCTACCTCCACCAAGGTAATCAAACTAATAAAATCAATCACCCTCATCACATCCCCTCATTGTAAGGCTCTATCCACATCATCCACTATCATTCTTTTAAAAAACTTTACCTACAACTAAAATCCTCCCGCAGGGACCCAAGGGAGTAAAGGGTTGGACAACCCCACCTGCACCGCTTCTCCGATTTTCGAAAGCCTTACACTCATTCAAAACTTTCTTCTATAAATATGACATGATGGCCCTCTCTTACTGACACCATCATCCTTTCCCTGTCCACTCCTATCTCTGCAACTAAAGATATTTCCAATTTCAAAAAACTAACCATGTACCTAAAGAATCTATTCAGATCACCTACGGGCCAAACAAGGGAAAGGCCCGTGCCAACAAGAAGTGTTGGCTTAATACAACAACAACAACAACATCCCTTGCTACAGTCCCTTCAACCGACTCGTCCGGAGATGACCTGCGAGAAGGTCGAAACGTCATGTGATACCAGCTATACCAGCATCAACACCAACACCAAAGACGACCCGGCCCGGAATTGAACTACGCCTACGGAATAATACCGATACTGACGACGACCCCTGCTTGACCTGGAACTGAGATCCTGTTCTAATAAAATAAAAGATTACCTTCAGCATTTGTAATTTGTTGAAAATTCCCAATATGAATGTTGGCCAGTTACTCAGCAACATCGCTAAGCCTGAGAAGCGAATTGTAAGAAAAATAGATAAAGCAATATATAAAATCAACTTGCTTAATTCTGCCATTCTATTTAACAGCTTTTGCCTAAAAAAGGGTCTTCTACCAAAATAATAATAATAATAATAATAATATATATATGTATATATATATATATATATATATATATATATATATATATATATATATATATATATAGTATATATATATATATATATAATATATATATAGGTATACTATATATATATATATATATATGGCATCTAGTCCTCCAATTCGACTGGGTGGTATTATAGTGTGGGGTTCCGTGTTGCATCCTGCCTCCTCAGGAGTCCATCACTTTTCTTACCCAACGGCGCACAGTAGTTGGAGAAAAAACTGATGGACTCCTAAAGGGAGGCAAGATGCAAAAAAAACCCGGAACCCCACACTATGAATACCACTAAGTCGAATTGGAGGACTGTGATAGACACCCCCGCCCCCCCCCAAAAAAAAAAAAAAAAAAAAAAAAAAAAAAATAATAATATTTAAAATAAAAAATAATAATGAAAAAAATAATGAAATAATGAGGTTTATATAAAAAAATGAAATAGAAATAAAAAAATAAAAATAAAATAATTATATAAATATAATAAAAACAATACTAATAACAATAATTAGTAAAGAAATAAAAAATAAAAATAAAAATAATAATGGGACCAATAAGAATAAAATTAATAAAAAACGAAAATAAACTAACGAAAAGTAAAAATAAGAGTAATATAAAGAAATAAAAATAAAATCGATGAAAATAATTATATGAATTATTAAAATAAAAAAAATATAAATAAATATAATACACAAAATAAAAAAATAAAAATAAATATGAAAATAACAATGAAAATAGAATAACATAAAAAAAATAAATAATAATAACAAAAATAAAGATATTAATAATGAAAATAGAATACTAAAAATAAAAATAATAATAAAATAATAATAATAATAATAATAATAATAATAATAATAATAAAATAATAGTAATAATAATAATAATAATAATAATAATAATAATAATAATAATAATAATAATAATAATAATAATAATAATAATGGTAGTGCCAGTAATCAGATACAGCGCAGGAATAGTGGAATGGACGAAGGCAGAACTCCGCAGCATAGATCAGAAAACCAGGAAACATATGACAATACACAAAGCACTACACCCAAGAGCAAATACGGACAGACTATACATAACACGAAAGGAAGGAGGGAGAGGACTACTAAGTATAGAGGACTGCGTCAACATCGAAAACAGAGCACTGGGGCAATATCTGAAAACCAGTGAAGACGAGTGGCTAAAGAGTGCATGGGAAGAAGGACTAATAAAAGTAGACGAAGACCCAGAAATATACAGAGACAGGAGAAAGACAGACAGAACAGAGGACTGGCACAACAAACCAATGCACGGACAATACATGAGACAGACTAAAGAACTAGCCAGCGATGACAATTGGCAATGGCTACAGAGGGGAGAGCTAAAGAAGGAAACGGAAGGAATGATAACAGCGGCACAAGATCAGGCCCTAACAACCAGATATGTTCAAAGAACGATAGACGGAAATAACATCTCTCCCATATGTAGGAAGTGCAATACGAAAAATGAAACCATAAACCACATAGCAAGTGAATGCCCGGCACTTGCACAGAACCAGTACAAAAAGAGGCATGATTCAGTGGCAAAAGCCCTCCACTGGAGCCTGTGCAAGAAACACCAGCTACCTTGCAGTAATAAGTGGTACGAGCACCAACCTGAAGGAGTGATAGAAAACGATCAGGCAAAGTCAAGAAGAAAGTATCATTCATTGATGTCGCAATACCATGGGACACCAGAGTTGAAGAGAAAGAGAGGGAAAAAATGGATAAGTATCAAGATCTGAAAATAGAAATAAGAAGGATATGGGATATGCCAGTGGAAATCGCACTCATAATCATAGGAGCACTAGGCCCGATCCCAAGATCCCTGAAAAGGAATCTAGAAAAACTAGACGCTGAAGTAGCTCCAGGACTCATACAGAAGAGTGTGATCCTAGAAACGGCACACATAGTAAGAAAAGTGATGGACTCCTAAGGAGGCAGGATGCAACCCGGAACCCCACACTATAAATACCACCCAGTCGAATTGGAGGACTGTGATAGAGCAAAAAAAAAAGAAAAAAAAAATAATAATAATCAATAATAATAACAATAATAATAATAATAATATTAAAGAAAAATCGTAATAATATGTAGTAATAATTTTGAAAAGAAAAATAACAAAAATAAAAAATAAATAAAATATTACAATGAAATACTAAATAAATAATAATAATGATAATAATATAATATAATAATAATAATAATAATAATAATAATAATAATTATATATTTATTATTATTTATTATTATTATTATTATTTTATTATTTATTATTTTATTAAACGTGATGGCTACCTCAGCAGCGTTACACTTGTGGAGATTCTTCTCTATTTTACAGATAGCGGTTTTTTTCCGTGGCTACTTAAACCAGGTTTAGTAGAGCGCCTATGGAGTGGGTCAATTTACCAATGGCGGTTCCCTTGGAGTGGCTTCTAGGTAATTCTACTGACGACTGCAGGTTGTACCGACTCGGGGCGTAGTGGGTCAAAATTTGATTAAGGCGTTTTGCCAAGCCGTAAGTAGGGGCGGGCGTCTGGCTGACGATCGGCCAGAGGGGGTTTCCTTGTTTATGGGTTTTAATGTTACATAATTAAAATAAAAACCTATTGGCGTAATAAATCCGTTGTATGGGAGGGAGGTGGACAACGTTTGTCACAGCATTCACAGCGCTGATGACTCCGTTGGCCTCCCTCTTGATGTTGTCTGTCGGGTTTCTTGTCAGGCGCTCGAACTTGCTCACGTCGGACTAAATAGCATCCAGCTTCTCGTGATATTCAACAGTATCAATCAAGACGAAGGCTGCCGGCTTGTCCGCGCGTCGCACCGTGATGTTCTCATTCTCCTTCAATTCCTTCGCTGCTTTTTCCACCTGCTTGGTGAGGATTCCGCTGGAGTGCGAGCCCCTCTCTGTGAGGCTTCAGCAAGTAGGAGGGGCTGGAGGGCGTCGGTAGTTCTCACGATGCTCTGGGCTTCGAGTTGCTGGATGGAGTCGAGAAGGAACTCGATTTCGAGTCTCTTGTCGTGAGGTCTAAGGTCTGGAAATGAAGTGGCAATTAAGAACCAGCTTCAGGAAGGGGTCATGATCGAGGGTGGGGTCGTAATCAGTAGGGTTAATGTATCCTTGGGTTCGTGCAGGGACGAGGCGATTGCCGCCGTTCAGGGTGATGAGCTTACGCAGGACACCTCTTATTATTATTATTATTATTATTATTATTATTATTATTATTATTATTATTATTATTATTATTATTATTATTATTATTATAAAGGTTTATGTACCAGAACGTCTTCATCTTTATGCAACTGTCTGAAATAGAAACAGAATA